>NC_044381.1:91697847-91997847 GCF_006542625.1 Nomascus leucogenys | reverse complement strand
TTATATTACATATAATATATAATAGGTACAAAAATATAGTTAGAATGAATGTGGTCTAGTATTTGATAGCACAACAGGGTGACTACAGGCAATAATAATTGATCGTACATTTAAAAATTACAAAAAGAATATAATTGGATTGTTTGTAACACAAAGACAGGATAAATGCTTGAGGTTATGGATACCCCATTTACCCTGATGTTATTATTATGCATTACATGCCTGTATCAAAATATTTAATGTACCCCATAAATATATACACCTACTATGTACCCATAAAAATGAAAAATAAAAAAAAGTAAAATAAAGTGAACTGACATCCACAGTAGGGTAACTACAGAAAGAACCAGAGTAAGATACACAATGCAAGTCAATATGACCATCACTATTCTGAACTACAGTTCTTGAAAACAGTAAGGGGCAGTGGTCAGAGAATTAATCTGCTTAAATCCAAGATCGACCTTAGACAAGTTCCTAAAAGTTCCTGAGCCCCAGTTTCCTCAGCTATAAAATGGAAATGTAATGTTTCTACCTGTTAGATTGCTATGAGAATCACTTGAAATAATATTTGTTAAGCACTATGAATTTAATAACAGCTGTGATCAATATTGGTATTGATAGTTTTATTATTTCAGGCCCTTTTTCACATGGTTTTCTCATCTGTCTGTTAAGAATAATTGTAACTAGTATCAATTGACTCAGCTTATAATGGGAAAATGCACAAGACTTACTGTGGACTACAGTAAGAATTGAAGAAGCCCGTATATACATTCACAGTGATAGAGTTTTATAACATAATTTGTCAAACTTTGATTTCTGTATTTTTAAAAATATGTGAATAAATCACAGTGAATTTATAGAACCAAAAAATAAAAGAGTAGATAAAATAAAATGAAATATTTAGTAAATAAGAAACCAGCCCTGAAATAAACGATAGAAACAATCGGCCTCATTTACGTGAAAAGAGACTGACAAGTGACCGGCTCAAAGCTTCAAAGGATAGTTTTTCTGAGAATGTTGACTTTCATTTATGAGAAGATAAAAGTGCTGACTGGAGATAGTGGAGATCAAGATGGGCAACATAAGGACTTTTAGACACAAATGATGTTCCCACAGCAGGACAGTCTCTCAACAGAGATAGTATAACAATGGCCCCTAGACATCTTTAAACATTAACAATCACTGTTCTGAATGTTTAGTAATTAAATCTAATTTCTGGACATGAAAAACTGGAACTGATAACCACTTTCTACTCCAAAACTTTGATTCTGTATATCACAGACCAAAGCCTCCCAAACTTAGTTAAGTGGAACACCAGAATGCAGTGTTACTATTGTGCTGAGGTTGGACCTTCTTAGGCCCATGTTGGGCCCCCAGGAGGGACCACAGGGCCAGTCACCACGAGCAGCCTCCTCCATTTACCCCAGAGTATGATACCATCTATTATGTGTGCCGTGAGGCAAAAAACATAGGGAATCATAGACTTGGATGCATAATGTACTGAAAAATAGCTGGTATCTAAATTCAAATATATTATCAATCAACTGAAAGCTTTTTGGAGGCCAAATACAACCCCTTTGTATACATATGGGAGCCAGAACAGAAATGAGAAAATTAATGAATTTATAGCTTTCATTATTCAGACCGTCTAGGTGTTCTTTGTATTTTTCTCAGGAAAAGGACATTAGAGGAATCCAACTCGGATATTGCAATGGCTTGGCCAAAGTAACAAGGCCTGTATCTCCATGGCAAGTGCTGATAGAGCCGAACCGTTTTCAACAATCTATACCTTGAAAGTCTCAAGTGATATGATTCCAAATTTCCTTGACAGAAAGCCAAAACAACTTCTTAAGCTGAAGGACACGGATCACATTCATCATGTTCTTTGAATGTTTGTCTCTTTCTTCTGTGCTTCCAAATTGTTTGGTTAGAAACTTTATATTTAATCATGACTAAAAGAAGGAAATATTTATCCATGTATTCATCCATCTACCAGTCATTCACTCTTTCATCAAGCAAACATTTAGAGAAGGCATATATTTATAGAATGACTGTGAAAGCGTTGGAGAATCTAGTAAAATAAAAAGTTAATTCAAGCCATAAGATGTACGCAAACCTAACTATAATATATGAGTGTATAAAGAAGAGGCCTGAGGACAGATTAGGAAACAGGTTGTGGACAGTTGGGAGAGAGGTAAGAAATCAGCATGCAGCATACATGTCTGTGGATAAAATGCAGTCTCTCAATCAGTTAGGAGCACTTTAAGACTTTTCATGAAATTATTGATCCATCATTGGTCATTGAATCTATAAAGAGGCCTAAGTGTATGATCTCAACATAGATTCCAGACTTATAATTCTCTCTCAGAGCCATTACGGCTGGCAATATGGCACAAATTAACATGGATAGGAAAGGCCTTCTTTTTGAGAGATGAAATGTCTATCTTAAATGGCATAAAACAGGGCTAGATCCCAAGTGCCCTGCTTTTAATTTTATAACTGAATAAGTTGGTTGTCTTTAGATGACCTAGCCAGAGTGTGACAAGTACCTCTCATGTGTTGATGACATGCCTTCCTATATGATCACAGAAGTGGCTCTGACAAGCAGTTCAACCCGTTGGGCAAAGTATGTCAGGAAAAGCTGCTAAATATTATTTTTTCTAAAACTGAAATAATTAATTTTGGCAGACACACTTTGATGTCCAGATGGATAATATCAAATTATTCTGCTCAACTGATAGCCATAGTTAGTTCCTAAGGACCCCAATTGGTGATTTACCTGGTTAACCCTTGCGATGCAGTTGCATTTTACAGGAGTCATGTTAAGGATCTTCTCTAGTCAGGACAGACCTTTGGTACCGCTTATCCTCAAAAGCTTTCAAGACAGGCCAACTCTTCTGTGCCTTATGGTACAGAGTCATGGCGTTTGCATCAACAATTTGCGTGGACCCCAAAGTGTTTTGTGAGCATTGCACTTGATCCCTTTGAAAGTGCTCATTTGGCTCACTGTTGTACAGAGGTGAAGTGACCTTCCATTAAAATAAAAATATCAGATAAGTCCGTTTATTTTCACAAGGAAACAACACCCTTGTCATCTTCAGTTCAGATCTTTTTTTCAGTCAGCAATGTGGGCTATCTGTGAGTAGAAACGGATAGTAATCTCAATTTTGAATTGTCTATTATTAATCTCCTGTAAAAAGCATAGCTGAAGCTAAGGGAGCCACCAATCACTCATCTTCAAGATTCTCCAAAATGCAACCATATTATGCTTTAAGGTCTCACGTAAGCTTATTCTATGAAGTAGCTCTGTGTGGACTTCTTATAAAAAGGATTTAAATTATAGTCTTCATCATGTCATTCAATGACCCTTAAAGCAAGACATATAGGGTGCATTCCTCCCAAAGTTCAGGTGCAAGAGAAAGTTACTCCTTTTATTAGACAAAGAGTACTCCCACTGGTCATTTTTTTTCTTTACTTTAATGGGTAAGAAGCTCAGAGTAAATTTTTATGCTCAGTTTCAGTATTTGTTCTCTGTCTGGATTTTCATATCATTATTCCTTCAATACTTTTATTTCTTGGCTTGTGTCTTTCATTATATTAATGGTTTCCCACTTAACCATGATTTTCATTGTAAGCTGCCTCACATCACACATCATCTTTGGAAGTAGGCAGTGTCTAGATACATATGAAAAATATTTCGTCAACATAGACTAGATACTAGGGCAGGCACTCCCTGGAGGACTGTCTAAAAGTGTGGTCAGTGTAATACCTAGAAAAGAATAACTTGGGATGTTTGTTCTGTAGATTCCTAGGCTCTATGCTAGGTCTATTGAATTAGAATCAAGGTAGACTGGGAATCTGCCTTTTTGCAAGCAACTCAGATGCGTCTTCTACACTCTAAAGACTGAGAACCACTGGACTAGAATCATTCTCCAGTTGATCCACGAGTTAATTGTGTCTCCCCAAGTTGGAAAATTGCCTTTAAGACGAAGATATACCTTATGTTTCACCAGCATTGTTCGCAGCTCTAGCAGGGGACAAATTTAGATATTCACTGTCAGTGACCCACAAATGAAAAAGGAATTAGGAAATCTTTCTTTCTTTCTTTCTTTCTTTCTTTCTTTCTTTCTTTCTTTCTTTCTTTCTTCCCTTTCTTTCTTTCCTTCTGTCTCTCTCTTTCTCTCTCTTTCTATCTCTCTCTTTCTTTCTTCCCTTTCTTTCTTTCTTTCCTTCTGTCTCTCTCTTTCTCTCTCTCTCTTTCTTTCTCAGAGACAGGGTCTCACTGTGTCACTCAAGCTGGTCTCAAACTCCTCGGCTCAAGCAATCCTTCCACCTTGGACTCCCAAAGTGCTAGGATTACAGTCATAAGCCACCACACCCAGCCAGAATCAGGAAGTCATAGCCACCATGTAAAAATCATAGAAGTCTTGTCATCCGAGCAGGAATGGAAATGAAAAGTATTTAAAAGGGTTTCAAAATGTGGGAAGAGCTTCAACCAGGAACTTTCTAGACACATTAGGGGATTTAGAGTGAGAGAAAGGGGGAGAGAGAGAGAGAAGAAGAAGAAGGAGAAGGAGAAGGAGAAGGAGAGAAAAAGATTAGAGATATCCCAGAGTTTGAATCTTGAACAATTAGGAAAATGTGAATGCCATTATCTGAGATAGGAAATGTTATATATAAAAGTAGAAAATCAGTTTGATTTTAAAGTATGAAGTCCTAAGGAAACCACCAAGTGGAAAGATGGACCTAGACCTGAGAAAAGTCAAGTTTAGAGATGAAAGGCTAGAAATTTACACCTCAAGGTGAGCAAATATTATAGGAATACAGAAATAACTCAGGTAGGAACTATAGAGTGGAAAGAGAGAAAGGCTAAGAAGGAAACTGGGAGGAAGACGTTTAGTAGGTAAGGAAGGAGACAAGTGTCAAAATGAAGGAGGGAAAAGAGAATTTTAGGATTCAGAAAACAAGAAAAAGGACTCTCAAGAAAGGTTTCAAGCACCAAAAGCTTCTTTGTGTTGGGTAGGATTAAGATTTCCTGAGGCATTGTGGTTGAGCAGTTACAGTAGAGGGAAGGGGGCAGAAATAAGACTGCAGAGAAAGAATGAATGGGAGGGATATGGCTAAGATGAAACTCTGAGAAGTCTGTTTGTGTAGGGTGGAGAGATGTGATGGTAACTCTAAAGGGAAGGAGGGTTGAGGACAGGGCTGCTACTAGACTTTACGGCGTCTTTTTGAAAATTAAGAAAATGCATCCCTTCCTCTTGGTAGGCATTTTCCCATATGTGGGCCAGCATGACTTGGCCAGATGAATATTGGGTGGATTTCATCCTGACTGGCCTCTCCAGCTGGGAGTCTTTATGCAGTGTGCAAGCCCGTGCTTAAATATCTGCTGCCATCCAAAACTTTCTCCCAACAGTGCATGCACGCTGCACTGGCCTAGGGAAAGTTGCCAGTTGTTGATAGAGGTGAGGGGGGCATCAAATTTAGTTAAGGGACAGGAGAATAGGGGTAACTGCCAGAGGAAAGTCAAAGAGAAGCATGAAAATATGGACTTAAAGCACAGTTGCTCTTAGACAATAAACATAGCAGATATGGTCATTTACGCCAACCCCTTTCTTGAAAAGTTTTACTTATGTCATTAATCCTTTCACATAACACAGGCATGGAATGAAATCCAATCTCCTTTCATATTTTTTTAAGGACCTCAAAAAGGTTGTGATATCAGTGTGTGTCACATAATTATAAAAGAAAGACTGAGAAAGATATCTATGAACTAATGCGGAGTGATTTCCAGAGGATATTAAATTTTAAACTCAAAGACAAAAAATAAATTTACGCTGATACTTTTGAGGCTAGAAAGAAGAAAAATACAAAAAATACATATCTCCTTATTATTACAGAAAGAAACAAAAGAAGAATCAGCCAGAAGACAATGAATTTGTGTATTTACAAGGGCTGGGAGGAAATGGGATGGAGGAGATAGGGAAGGCGGTGATGGTTGTTTGAGTGCAGCTTTTTGTATAGTTTTAAGTTGGAAAGCACATGTGTTAGTCCATTTGTGTTGCTGTGAAGGAATTACCCTGAGGTTGCGTAATTTATAAAGAAAAGAGGTTTATTTTACTCACCGTTCTGCTGGCTGCACAAGAAGCATGACTCCAGCATCCACTTCCAGGGAGGCTTCAGGAAGTTTTCACTTATGGCAGTAGGCAAAGCAGAAGCAGGTGTGTCCCATGGTGAAAGAGGAGGCAAGGGAGATATCAGGCTGTCTTCCTTCCTTCCTTCCTTCCTTCCTTTTTTCCTTCCTTCCTTTCTTTTCCTTCCTTCCTTCCTTCCTTCCTTCTTCCCTCCCTCCCTCCCTCTCTCTCTTTCCTTCTTTCTCCTTCCTTCCTTCTTTCCTTTTTTCTTTGTTTCTCTTTCTTTCTTTCTTTCTTTCTTTCTTTCTTTCTTTCTTTCTTTTCTTTCTTCCTTTCTCTCTCTTTCTTTCATTTTCTTTCTCTTTCTTTCTTTCTTTTTCTTTCTTTCTCCTTTCTTTCTTTCAACAGGATCTCACTCTGTTGCCCAGGCTGGAGTACAGTAGTGTGATCACTGCAGCCTTGACCTCCTAGGCTGAAGCAATCCTCCCCCTTCAGCCTCCCAAATAGCTAGGACCACAGGCGTGTGCTACCACACCCAGTGTCTAATTTTTTATTTTTTAATTTTTTGTAGAGACAAATTCTCACTGCATTACCTGTGCTGGTCTTGAACTCCTGGGCTCCAGCAATCCTCCCACCTCAGCCTCCAAAAGTGCCGGGAGTACAAGCATGAACCACTGCTCTTTTTAACAACCAGATATCATGTGAATTATCAGAGTGATATTACTGCTGGGAGAGCACAAAACCATTCACAAGGGATCCACCATGGCCCACCTCCAATGTTGGAGGTCACATTTCAACATAAGATTTGGAGGGGACATATATTCATTTCATATCAGCATTCTACAGGTTCAAAATTAGGTCAATAAGCATGGGAGGGAAGAAAAAAATAACCTAAACTGAAAGGAAACTGGAACAAATGGACTTAACTTTAATTATTTTAAATGAATGCCATAATTATATTGAAGGGAATAAATAAAGAAATGAGGGAAGAAAGGAAGGGAAAGGAGGGGAAGGGAGGGGAGGGGAGGGGAAGGGAGGGGAGGGGAGGGGAAGGGAGGGAGGGGAGGGGAGGGAGGGGAGGGGAGGGGAGGGGAAGGGAAGGGAAGGGAAGGGAAGGGAAGGGAAGGGAAGGGAAGGGAAGGGAAGGGAAGGGAAGGGAAGGGAAGGGAAGGGAAGGGAATTGGAGGGGAGGGGAGGGAAGGGAAGGGAAGGGGAGGGGAGGGAAGGGGAGGGGAGAAAGAAACCAATCCATGTAGCTTATGAACTTCGGAACACAGTATTTAACCACATACCCTTAGTATTGAATAGCACTGGGTATTTGGGAAGGGGAGGGTGGGAGATGGGATAATTGTAAATGAATCCTGAACTCTTTTAAGTAGGTTGATTATAATGGTTTTTAAGCAATTCTGACACTATTTTAAATGTATTATGCTATTTAGCAAATGGGTATATATGTTGATGTTGTTTATCCATGGTTCTTATTGTGAAAGGAGGGAAATACAAATATGGAATCAGGGAAGTAAAGAAAGAATCCTGTGAGAATGGACTAAAATTGGAGACATTGATGTGAGCTCTTGATTTCTACAATATGTGTGTATACACATTTATATGTGTGTATGAATATGCCTTTGTGCATATAAAATTGTATATATGTTTACATTAATGTGTATAGACGTTCACATATTTCCTAACCTTGCTGGCCAAAAGCATCAAGAAGCAAAGCTACCCTAGTAGCAATAAACACACCTAACACTAAAATCTTGGCCTCTAACACCAATCCCTATTAAAAAGAACCAGGGATCCTCAGAGACATGGCTGATTCAAGAGTTGGGACACTTAGGTACAAGACCAGAGCACTTTGTAAGAAATTAAGTAATTGTTTAAAAGAGGTCACAAGGATACAAGATCGAGATTGAAGAGGCTCCCACTGGCCAAATCTGGGACAATTTGAGCTCAAAATAATTTAAGTAATAAATTATAAATAATTGGGGAAAAGGAATTCATAAGTTTCTGTCTATGATAAAGAGGTAAATAAGTAGGAGTGAAAGAAGGGATTTTACTGGGGAATACAAAGGGCCAAGTGATAAATGTGGACAGAGTACTAAGGTTGGAAAAACAATTTCACAAGCATCTTGGTAAAGATTGATTAGACAAGAATTACCCATTGATGCTAAATATAGGAGAAAACTTGAAGAGGGCAGGATATTTGCATGGTTTTAAGGCATGTCTCCACAAAATGATCAAAATTAACATAACGTATGGGGGACAGATGGACATTGCATTTCTCCAGATATGATACTCTGAGGAGAGACCACCACCCACGCAACATTTCTGCTGAGAATGCGTAAATTCAATCTCATCCCGAGGAGAGGGAAACAAAAACTGAAGACAAATCTAGTCAAAAAGTGTGTGTGTGTGTGTGTGTGGTGGGCGAGGGGAGTCTATTCTTCAAAATTGTCAATGTCATAACAAGACAAAGAAAAGCTGGAAAAATGGTTCCAGATTAAAGGAGGCTAAAGAGATATGACACCTAAATTTAATACCCAAATCATGTACTGAAGGGGAGGAAATGCTATAAAAGATATTATTAGGAAAACTCACAAAACTGGAATGTGAAAAGATTCAACAGAAATAATGCATCAATGGAAATTTATAAAGTTGATAACTATACTATGGTTATATAATATAACTATAGACGCATTAGGAAATATACAATGAAACATTTAGGGATAAAAGGCTATGATGTGTGCAACTTACCTTCAAATGGTTCAGAAAAGTAAAAAACAGATAAATACATAGATTGATAGATAGAGAGACAGATACATAGACGGACAGGTAGATAGAGTTCATAAACGATCAAGCAAATGGGGTGAAATATTAACAAAAGGTGAATGTGGTTAAAGTGTACTATTTTTGGTTTTGCAATATTTTAGAAATCTAAAATAATTTTTAAAAAGTAAAAAAACAGTTGTCATTTGTTATTTTAAATGTTTATAGCAGGTGTCCTGCCAGTGGTGAATCTAGCAAACATGATGCACAAATTGTGCTATCTTAGGAAAGCAGCTCTTGAAAATAACGAGAAATTTTGAATTAAACTTTTTGCACACTGAGACTTCAGTATTTACTCTTAAAGCCAGAATATCTTTGGGAGGAGAGGGGTGAAGTCTCGTGTAAAGAAGAGTCACATAAAAGGTGCTAGGAATATAGCAAAACCCACATTTTTATTTCACTAAATTGAAATTTATACTTTATAGAATTATCTCTCTCCACCACCTCAGATATTAAACAAAATACACAATGAGAAGTTGCATGTTTTAAAGTATTTCTTGAGCAAAATGTAATGATAAAAATGTATGTTTGTACTAGAACATTTATCTCATTCTTCATAATTAACTATTGCATTTTTCTTTCATCAGGCTCTGACCTTTAAGGTGTTCCTGTTGTGTGTGTTTTTAATGCCTAACTTTTCTGGAAAATGTGCAGAGGTCATAATGAGGCATAATTATATACAGTATACAATTTTCTTTGGCCTTTTTCAAGTGCTAATTTAGCTATCACTTCTTCCTATAGAATTTTTATAAGAAATACTTTTTAAAATGAAAGTCCTTTCTTCAGCTTTGGCATGAATTATATATTTAATAAGCATTGACTATAGGCAGGAAATTTAGCAAGGTATATGTGGATATTAAATGAGCACCGTTCACTACAGTAAGTCCTCCCTTATCTTCGAAGGATACGTTCCAAGACCCCCAATGGATGCCTGAAATCTGGGATAGTATGAAATCCTATAGCTAAACCATGTTTTTCCCTACACATACATACCTATGATAAGGTTTAATTTGTAAATTAGGCACAGAGATTAACAACAACAATTAAATAGAACAATTACAACACTATACTGCAACAAAAGTTATTATACACTGTGGCTGTAACTTTTACAGTTTGTAACAGCAAAACTAGCATGGATTTCTTTTTCTTCCTTCACAATTTCATGGATAGAAGATTTGCTCTTACCATAGATTGTAGCAACCTAGGCATACTATTTGTTATCTTTCCTTATTGAGAACTTTCATCTTTTCATTTAAAGGAAGCACTTGACAGCTTCTCTTTGGCATATCTGGATTGCCAGCATCACTACTCTTGCATTTTAGGTTCAAGGGTTGCTTGAACTCAAGCACTGTGATATCAAGACAGTCGCTCTGATAACCAAGATGCTACTGGGTGACTAATGATGGGCAGCACCTACAGTGTGAAGACACTGGACAGAGAGAGGATTCACCTCCAGACGGGACAAGGAGGGACTGCAAGAGATGTCATTAAGCAACTCAGAACTGCATGCAATTTAAAATGTGTAAATTGTTTATTTCTGGAATTTCCCATTTAATATTTTGGGACTGCAGGTAACTGAAACGGCGTGCAAAAAGAGACTGGATAAGGGAGGACTACTGTAAATCCTTATTTATCTCGATTGCAAATGAGATAATTTCCTTATTATATAGAATGGATAGCACCAATCATAGAGTATTGTGAAGATTAAATTGCGTATGTAAAGTGCTTAGCACAGTGCCTGGCATATAGCAAGCACTCAAGGGATAATGATTTATTAGATTGATTTAAAAAATAATATCCAGAGTGTGTTTACTTATTTAGCCTAATTTCCTATAATTTACTCATATACAACACTAAACAATAATTGGTAATCATATGGTGAAGCTGAACCATCAAGGATTAAATTTTGTTTAAAACTGTTTGAGTTGCCAGTAAGTCACGAATGAATTAAATAATCACACCCTAAGGTTGATAAGAATAGTCTGTTGTTCAATCATTCTGAATCAAACAGAATCTGTTTTGTCTTTTTAAAAAAACGTTTTTTACCCACTACAGCATTATTTCATTCCTATAGAAAATGCCTCAACCTGTAAATGATTAGTAATTTAACTTACTAAAAAATATTTTAAAATACAGTTTGCATGGGAAGATGTCATTGGTAAATTAGAAAAGAATATTTGGAACTTAGAACACTAATAGAAGTGTTTAGGAAAGAGGCAAATAGTATATATGTAAAAATAGAATTGTTTCCTGAAAAGTTAAGGAGTTTTCACTTTATAAAACCTTGCCATAAGCATCATTAGTTACTTGAGATTGGCAGAGATAAGAGCACAAATATGAAGAATGATTTGATTTTCACATCATTTTAATGACAAGATAAATTCCACCAACTTGGCTGTCTATATAAAAAGACACTTTAAAATAAATGAAACATATTTGCAAGCAAACACACGCACACACACGGAGGGAATTATTTGTTTTGAATTGCTGACTTAGTGTAAGTAACTTGATCAACTAACAGAACCAAACTAATTCTATAAACCTTAGAGCATTTTTTATAAACCAGTGGTTAGGGAATATTGGGATTTAAAAGAGAATCTTATGCATTTTTATGTTCCTAATGCCTTCAATCATTTTAAGTCCTTGAATAAATTTCGCTGAATA
This sequence comes from Nomascus leucogenys, assembly GCF_006542625.1. Taxonomy (NCBI): domain Eukaryota; kingdom Metazoa; phylum Chordata; class Mammalia; order Primates; family Hylobatidae; genus Nomascus; species Nomascus leucogenys. The sequence goes on along the minus strand of NC_044381.1, from coordinate 91,986,220 downwards.
ATATTTGTTTTACATCTGTAATGGCCCATTTGTTTATAGAGTTAGGTGTCCTTTAAAATGGCAGGTTAGGTTTAAGTAAGGACAAATAAATGTTTTAATAATTTAAAGATTGTTTCTTATTACATCATATTTTTATGCATTTGTGTTAAATTAATAAAATCCATTATCATATATCTTCATGGTACGGAAAAATTACCAAATCTACATCTGGTGATCCTAGTCAAACTTCCCCATATAAAATGAACAAAGAAGGGAGAAAGAGCAATGGTACAGTCTAAGACGTTGATGAACATGACAGGTTACAAGGTATAGACACAAAAGGCTTTGGGTATACCTGGAAAACCTTGATGTTCCATTATCATGTGGCTCTGTAGTTAACAGTAGGCAAAGCAAGTTACCTCGACCAGGTCATCAGGACTGGCTATTTTTCCAACATCACTTTGAGGCCAAGTTCTGTTGCATTTTACATTTGCTTTTTGAATTCCTTTTTTTCTGAAGAACACATCAGGAAGCTCAAGTTCTTTGTGCCTGTGGATTATCTGGGGCAGCACATAAATGCACAATGTGGTTGATTCTCTTGTTCTTTGGGAGCCCTCTCCCAGGTTTGGGGGCACCTCATTTCAAGCAAGAGAGTGCAAGCTTCAATAGCAGTGGCTCTTAAATATGGTGTCACAAGGGGTTTGTAACCAATAATAGAGTACCAAAATTTTGGAATACTTTTTTGAATATGAATTAGATTGGCTTCAAAGTTACCCTTAGAGTAATGTCACTCCAATCTGCTGCATTAAGATATTCTGCTTGAATAGGAGAAAAGGGGGCAGAGTATTCCACTGGAAATTGTTCACTAATATTTGGCAAAAGCCTGGAAGTGTCTCACTATCATCTCAGTATTTGTGTACCCCCAAAATCCATATGTTGAAACCTAATCCCCAATGTGATCGTATTAAGAGATGGAGCCTTTGGGAGGTGATTCAGTTGTGAAGTCTTCATGAATGGGATTAGTGCTTTTATAAAAGGGGCCCAAGGGAGCTTGTTCACTGCCCCTTCCACCAGATGAGGATGCAGTAAGGTGCATCAATGAAACAGAGAGTGAGCCCTCCTCAGACACTGAATCTGCTGGTGCCTTGATCTTGAACTTCCCAGTCTCCAGAACTTTGAGCAATAAATTCTGTTGTTTCTAAACAACACAGTCCAAGCAGTCTGGGCAGACTAAGACAATCTTACACATATGAACACATTCTAAGTCCTGTGTGTTGCAATGGAAAAGAGACAAAAAAGTTGCTTTATGCAGGCAATGATTTACTTCAAAATGCAAGGACAAATAAGCTCTGCATAATTTCTGCTTTGGTGGGAACCCATTAATCAAGGGCCAGAATGGTCTTACGGCATTGGCCAAAATGCCTTTGCCAAAGAAACCATACTATTGTGGGCCTGACCCGCCCACATGATTCTATTATTTTACTCTGGAAATGCAAATATGTGGCAACTCTCAAACTAAAGGGCCATTGTCATATAGAAGGTATTTGGTTGCTTCTAAAAAAGAAGTGGCTAAAAGGTTTCCTTGAATGTTCCCTTCCCAGACGTGTGGCAGTGCTATCAAAGGTGAATTTAAGAAAGAAAAGAAGTATTATTCTTTTTGAACATCTTCTTTTTAATAAGAGTGTCCACCTATGGCCACACCAGGGTTTGTGGTGAATACTTAATTCCTTGGTAAATTCAGCAGTTGGGAACTGAAGGTGTACTGTATACAATATTTTGATCATGGTTTTGCCTTTGAGTTGAAAAATGAATTTGAAAAAAACTGACTGTGAAATGGCCTGAATTTAATTCCTTGGATTGCTTTAGAAAAACATTTAAAGAAAGGATTCCAGTTTATTGGTGCATGGAAGTGAGTTCGTGTCAATTTTTCTGATGGTTTTGATTGAACTGATTATTTAGTCTGTAATTGACTAACCCTCTAAATCAATCAAAGCCAGGTAGTAATAGTGAACTCAATTTAAATCCTTAAACTGTGGATGTTCAACAATCTTTAAGTGCACTTTATTTTTTAAGGTAATATGAAACAAGTTGAGAATGCAATAAAATCTAGGAAGTAAAAAGAAAAAAAAACACAACTATTGCAGGTGTTTATGTATTACATTGAATTTGCAAATGGAAATCTATCCTAAGAAAATGTGTCAGAATTTAGAATATCATAGACCAGGGATCAGACAACTTTCTGTAATGATCCAGATAGTAAATGTTTTAGGTTTTGCAGGCCATATGGCTTTTGTTGCAAGTACCTAACTTTGTATAGTGTCAAAGCATCCATAGACTATGGAAACATGTGCGTGGATGTGTTCTAATAAAACTTCATACATGGACACCAAAATTTAAATTTCATGTGATTTTCACGTCATGAAGTATTCTTTTGTTAACTTGAAAATGTAAAAATTGTTTGAAGCTCGTCAATTGTTCAAACAGGTCAAACCAGAACAGGCAATGAGCTGAATTTGGCCCATGCGCCACAGTTTGCTGACCCTTGCCTTAGATGGATGAAGCATGGGCTGAAAGAGTAAGCTGTGAACTTTAAAACATATCAGGAATGTCAGTTATTCAATCAATCTTCATTAAAGAGTGGCTGTGAATGCAAAGTCACCTATGTATTTACTTGACAAAAATAATTTACCCTGAATTTAACAATAAGAAAACAACTAGACCCATCAAGATTGTGGATCATTCTGCAAGACTGGCCTGGACTCTTCAGAACTGTCGATGTTATAAAAGCCTAAAGAAAAACAGAATAAAAGCACAGGGAAACTATTCAAGATTAAAAAAAAAAAAAAAAAAAGACTTGGAAACTAAAAGCAGTATATGATCTTTGTTTGAATCCTGTATTAAAACAAAAACAACTATAAGAGGACATAATTTGGGTATTTAGAGAAATTTGAATATAAACTATCAGGTATTATTGTATTAATATTACATTTTTTTCGAGACAAAATTTCACTCTTCTTGCCCAGGCTGGAGTGCAGTGGTGCAATCTCGGCTCACTGCAACCTCTGCCTCCCGGCTTCAAGCGATTCTCCTGCCTCAGCCTCCCAAGTACCTGGGATTACAGCTACCATGCCTGGCTAATTTTTGTATTTTTAGTAGAGACGGGGTTTCACCATGTTGGCCAGGCTGATCTTGAACTCCTGACCTTAGGTGATCCACACGCCTCGGCCTCCCAAAGTGCTGGGATTACAGGCGTAAGCCACCACGCCCAGCCAATGTTACATTTCTTGAGTATGAAGATGGTATTGTAGACTTGGAGAAGAATGCCCATGTTCTCAGTTAATACATGCTGAAGTATTTGCAGATGAAGTATCATACTCTACAATTTAATTTCAAATGATTTAATCATACAAAAAAGTGTGTGTGTATACAGAGAGATGAAGTAAATACGGTGAAATATTAACAATAAATGAACCTGAGGGATGAGTACCAAGTATCTTTGTTCTACTCTCAACTTTTACATAGGTCTGAATTTTTTCAAAATGAAAATTGAAAAAAGAATATGTAGAAAAAAATATAGTGGTAAATTTAGTTGGTTCAATTTATATTTAAAATATAAGAATTATATGACATTTGAAAAGTTAGTTTTTCTTTAAAATTCTAAAAAATTTCAACTTCTTTTGGAAGCTAAAGCAAATTGACTTGTAAGAAAGACCTGGATCATTTCATTGATATTTTCATCTAGTTTGTTTCTAGGAATTACAGAATGGGTCAAACCTAGTCTGGATGAACCAAACACAACAAAATCATCAAACTCAGGTTTCCGGAAGCCCTAAATTTAGGTTGTTCTGTTGTTGTATGAGATGCATATTTGTTCAGTGACCAGACATCTAATAAATATTTTTCTTTCTGTAATTAAAACCGCTTTACTTTTTCTGGTAGTCAGATCCAGATGATTTTATATACTGTTTTGCTCACTAGATGTTCTTAAATGTAGAGAAACTTCATCAGAAACTAAATGAGGTCATCATTTAATTTAGACAAAAGTCATAATCACTCTATTCAAGGACACAAAAGGCACTTTCGGAAGAAAAACTGTAAACCTTTGGAGACAGATACTATGTGTTAATTGCCTTTATATACCTAATGCCAAATATAGTGCCTCACATAGGTAGCCATTTAATAAATGTTTGCTGAATGGCTGAATAAATGAATAAATAAGCAGAGGGAGTGCCCTACTTGGAAATAGGTTAGATTTGTATTTGATGTAAGGAGAAGATTCAAGATGACTTAGGCACTGGACTGGGCCACTGAAGGAAGTCATGGATTCTTATTTATTTATTGGTTGAAATTTACAATAATAGAATAAACATATCTTGAATATATTTCTAGAGAAAACTTAGCACTTAAATGTTCAGATTCTTTTCTACATGTATGATGATGAAGACAGTTCCTTAATTTCAAGAATTCTGTCTGTTAACATTCAGTCAGGTTGGAATGGATCTGAAAACCATGACATATGAAGGGCAGTTGAGGAAACAGTGGTTGGGAGATGATGAGTAACTGGCCTCGATCATCTTCAGGGTTGCCATGAGAATAAGGGAGTAAAGAAAATCTGGGCTGCTCCGTAAGACAGAACTAGGACCAGTGAGCAAAATTAAATGCAGGATAGCAGGGTACTAGGCAGATTTTAGCAACCTAAGAAAGAACTTTCTAACAAAGAGATATGCCCAACAGTGGAACAGTTTGCCTTAACAGACAATGAACCACTATCACTGGAAGTGTGTAGGCAGAGTTGGTGTGATCATTTTCTAAGGGTAATTGGGGAGGTAGTGCCTACATGGGGTGGGAGATTGAGGCTATTTTTCCTCTTCCAACCTGAAAAGGCATTGTTCAACAGACCCGAAAGTCATTCTACAAATTTAGTGTTAATACTAAACAGATAATTAACAAATACTTTCAATACTGCACAGTCTTCCATGAGCATGTAACAAGTAGGTAGAACATCATTGTCAGTTTGTTCTTTGAATGTTTTACCAGTAGATGTAGACTTGACATTAGTTACTACCCAAAGAAAATTTAGGTTGTGTCAGTATGTAAAATAATACCATATCCCAACAGAGGTCTAGAATGCCCTTAGAAATTTCAAAGACTCTAGGATTTGTTCTTTCTCTACATCCTGGGCCACTATACTTGTGTACTCTGTTATTGCAAACTTAGCTTATTTTCTCTAGCTGCCCCCTAACTAGACAATTATCTCTAATCTCTTTCCCCTATAATCCTCTTGAACATTGCAACTAGATGTCTGGCTAAAACCGCTTTTGAACAAATTACTACCTATTAAGAACCCTAGAATAATTTATCCATTTAGAAATATGTATGGAAAGGATTAGAAGGGGCATAAAAATACAAATAGTTATTAAAGTGGTAGAATTACAGATAAGCATCATCTAAATGATCTTGGTGTGGTACTAATGATAAACAAAATCAGGTGCAAAACAGCCTGTACAAAGTGTCCTTATTACCTAGCATTTTACATACAAAAGCTCCAAGTTAACTTTTTAAAAGACCTTTCATTAAGTCCTCCCAATTTACTTTTTCTTCTATTACCCCTGCAATGAAGTTTCATGAATATTCCACTAACTTTCCACTCTCTGCAAGTCCTTTTTCTTCCTCCTTGTACCCACTGCTGCTTCTCTCATTGCGCCTCTATCGCTACATTTGCTCTCTTCCTCAGCTCTGCAACAAATACTTCATGTCATTTGTGTGTTCACTTTTTCCTAATGCAGAAGAGCCTTCTGAGGGCACGGCTTTGTCTGTTTGTTCAACATTGCATCTTCTGGATCTAGAATAGTGCCTTGCAGATAAAAAGTGTTTCTGAACTATCTGTTAAATGAATGATTGTCATTCCTGTGACTACATGAACCCACAACATTCTTTACCTTTTAGAAATTTGATATACATTATCTATTGTGATTTTATATTGCATTGTACCTTTTTCTAGTTGTGTCCATGTTTTAGTGTCAAAATAAAGGGATAGATGTCACCATGTCACCTAATTTAATCCTTTAATTCAGTAAATTTTTATTGAATACCTACTGTGTCAGGCACTTAAGTAGGTGTTACCATATAAATTTAAAACTGCATTTAACAGGAGTCAGTAAAGGCCAGATGAAATATTTCTTTGTCAATTTCTTTTACACATATAAATATACCTGAAATCTATAAATAATAGTCAAATTTTCTATACTTTTCTACTAGCTTTCTATCAAACTCATTCAAAATAAATATTTAAAATAAATTAAGACATACAAGGTATCCTGAAATCCAACATCAAATCATTAATGATAAGTAGAAATAAAAAATCTAGTATAAATGTTTATTGGTTTAGGGGAACGACATTTAATCATTTGCTGTTCCAAGATCTTTATAGTGACCAGAAAGATTCTGAAAACTGAAGGCTTTATGTCTAGTCTCTAGTTTAGGTAATGTTAAGCCTCTTAAGCAATATGAATATGTTTGGAAGCTGCTACATGCTATACTTTTTCAGAACCAGATGCAACAATTTGGTAAAGAACATAGTAGAAGAGATCACTAATTTTCCTTTTCCCCCAATAATCTGTGTTTATTATGCCAATTTTAATTACCATGCAACCTAATGGATTTAAGGCTTATATTTTCCACATCACTAGACATCACAAACATGAAAGCATTTTATACTGTCATTATACATCAATGTTTGTACTCGGTTATACATATATACAGAAATTATTCACACATCTTAACCTTGCTATTTCCTCCTTTCAAACCAACATAATTTTACCATGAAAGCAGCTTTTTAATAAATGGTATAAGAAATACAGCAAGGCACACTTTTTTAAAAAACTTTTTTCTCATTACCACCTCAAGAAGCATAAAAAATGAAAATGTTGTACATAATTCAATAGTAGAATGTCACCAGTTTGTAATATACAACACCGTATGGTTGTTTCTTGAAATGCTGCATAGATTATTTTTTAAATGAAATAAATAAAATGGCGCTTTTAATAGTTGCTTAATTTTGAAAGAAGGACCAGTGTTTCTTCTCTATGCTGCAATCAATTCAAATGTTGGCTTTTTAGGTAAAACTCTTTCAATAAACACAGTCATCATACCATTAAAAAAAAATCCAGATTGAAACATGAAATTGGTCAAGTACTGGTGGGGGGTCATTCTAGACAGGAGAATTTAATGGACCACCAGTTGGTGAACTGCAGAACTTTAAAGAGTGGAAGGGAGGGGAGGAGGCAAAGAGAAAAGTCTAGCTGGAGAGAGAGGGTTGGTAGAGGTAGCTTGGGACAGGAATCCATGGGAGAACAAGCAGCTTTGCTGAACTTCAAAGACGATCACCTAAAGAGAACCAGTGCACACATTCAGATCACAAGGCTCGTGTGGAGAAAACACATTTGGAAGGAAGATTCATCTTGGGAGAAGTCAATGTAATAAACGGCAGTGACAAACGTGATGGAACCAGAGACCAGCCCAGGGCGGGAGGATGAGGCCACCCCTGAGTTGCAGCCAGGCGCATCTACAAGAAACAAAAAAGTGACAAGAAAAGGTTTCAGAAATGTATTTTTCATTAGCAAAACCAAGCCCTTTGAGGAACCATTGAAGGCTGCAATTGTGGGACTACTTGCTAATGTTCTGAAATAAAAAGATACATAAAATATAAATAATTTTAATAGCCCAAGCTTCACATTACTGACAAAAAAAGTCTCAGTGTAGATGTGAAAAATACATTGATTTTTTAAAAAAAGATGCGGTTTCAAAGAAAACAAGAAAAATCATCAAGTTTGACCTTTTCTCTGGATCTCATCCACTCTTTTGCCTGTGAACTCAGTTTGGAACATCAAAATAGCTTCAAACCAATATGAAAACGTGACGCCGCTGATGCCAAGTGATGCCGCAAAGCATTTACAATGTACAGTGATTCCACACACTGGGAACTGATAGGCTGTCGGACTTAACCCTTGCTGCAGTGATTTTATGAATGATATCGAACAATTCCACTATTGTATAGTGGTGAAATATTCATAACATTGTGATTATCCTAAGTGTGCCAGCCTATAAAAAGATACAACTGGGGCTTCTAGCTCAAATAGTAATGCATTTCATTTAAGGTACATACAGCATTGTGGAAACGAGATGGATTCAATTATATTTGTACATCTCATGGCTATGATATAAATTTGTTCCAAACTCGATCCATTCTGCCTATTTCTAAATGGCTAAAAGCAACTGGTCAAATATGAGGAACACCTAAATACCAAGTTTAGGCAATGCAGGATGCAATTATTGTAAGTCCCCTAACCAGCTCTCAAAGAAAGCAGGCTTTTGCTTGTCTGGGCTTAAACTGAGTTCTGATGTCTCATATCAGGTTGCTTTACTGTCCTTCAAGAACGAATATTCTCTTTGTCTTGCTCTCTGTTTTTCTACAATCTTCCAACTTAAGAGCCAGAAAAACCTTAACAAAAAGTGGTTTGGCTGGAGCCATGGGGAGTTGGAGAAAGAAGAAAAATTAGATAAAGAACAAGGGGAGACAGACAGAAACAGATGGCACGAAATTTGGTATAGTAAAATAATGCAGTAACACAAGAAAGCCCGGTGCATTGTTCAAATGCTGAGGACATGACTCATTTGAAATCTGGCCTCAGAATAGGGATTCCTTAGGTGAGGCAAATCTGGTCTTACTAAATGCTGGCATTTAAATTCTCTCTGGATAATCAATTCTTTCAACTTGGCCCACTTGGAAATGGGCAGGCCAAATTGGCTGAGGCACAGATCTGGGGTGTGAGTGTGTGTGCGTGTGTGTGTGTGTGAGATAGGTGATAGGTGATGCCTAATAACATCCTTGTTATTTAGCATAGCAGGGCTAGGTATTCAGAAGTGCCAGATAATTTAAAGACATCTCCCATCCAGCAAAACATTGGTTTATTAAAGTGATTTTAAAGGTAAGTTTGATAAGATTATACCTGTATTGTCGAGTGAAAAATTCATACACAATCACCAAAGGTAGTTTCTTAAACCTGGTTGACCAGCTTTGGAAAATATTAAGCACCTAATGTCAATCCAATTAACAGAATGAGAATTGTGCTGTGTACATGAGAAATGTATGCTCTCACAGCTTTCTCAGTTTGTAAAATCTGAGCAGCAGCATTTAAAACTCTCTCTGTGTGTACTTGAGCATGCACAAATACAAGTAATTGCCTAAAATCTAAAATCTACTGGCCACCAACTATCACATTTACAGACCAATAAAGTAGAAAAGGCAATAAAGCTAAAAAGTTCTAAAGGAAATACATGCACTGTAAGTAAATACAGCTCCTCACCCCAACCCCCAAAACACCACACTCATACACATACACATAGTAAAACAAAACCCCAAATCACTAGAGCAGACCAAAAGGAAAAGAAAAAGCACACACTGGCCGCATATGATGAGTTAAATTTTTATACCACGGGATTTATCCAGCCTGAAGTTTAGGGTTAAACCATTCATCAAAGATCAGAGGCTTATGATGAGGATTATGAAGAAATAACTGTCAGAATACAGCAAAAAGATTAGCGCAAAGTACATCTCTTAGGCAGGTCCTAGGAGGCACTCCAGACATACATTATGTGCTTCCTCTAAATTAGGCAGAAAGATCTGGATCTATCCAGATACCTTTCCTTTGATGTGATTTGCTGTAACTGACCTCTCTATTTTTATAGAAACATGACACATAAATGAAAATAGTGAAAAGCACAGCAGTATGCCTGGAAATCAGTGCAAATGCATATACTGTTAGATCATGTTAAAACTTCTCAAGCAGTTTCAGTGGGTTTTTAATTAGAACACAGTAAATAAAAAACCTTTGAAAATCTGAAAAACATTTTTGTTACTGTTGCAGACTCTATCTGCTATTCTAAGTTACACCTCTTCTGGGTGGCATTACAATCATTTCATCATCTGAAAACTTAGTTCTGGAAAAAAAAAACCAAGCAAATGGAATTTGGTGAATTTTACTGTCCTCATAAAAAGAGCATCCCAACTGATGGTTTTCAAATGACTTTAAAAAGCACAGCTTTTTCTTTTTCTGAACTTGTAGAAAGAACAATGACAACAATTAAGCTCTTGTAGGCATGAAACCTCATATTTATCAAACAATTTTACTATGTATACTTGACATTAAATACAGAAGGCATGTCAACATTTTGAGATTAAATAACTTGTCCTGGTTGACAGTATTTTAACAATATGTGACTATTTATACCCAGTTATCCAATGCTAACGTCTGGCAAAAATTTCAGGCATCCAGATGTTTTGTCCACATGATACTGAAAAAAATCCTGAATAGGACCAGTAAATATGGCTATTTAAATGGCTCTAGGCCTATAACAAGTCACTTGGGGGCGATGTGAGTTCTGCAGAAGTAAAATCTGGCTGTTTCTCCCTTTGCCCGAGATAAGGCCAGGCATCACCGGGGCTTAACAAAAAATACTGCTGACTGGCAGACGGGCTGGCTGCTAGTTTGACACTGTCCCTGCTTGTAAAATGTGAGGGTTACACAGATCCACCAGCACATTCACTACCTCCAAGTCTAAAGATGGAGCTGCTCATCATTTACATTTCATTTCAATTCTACATCTGTGTAAGAGAGAGAACAAATTCCCAGAGGATCAAAAAAGGGAGAGTGCATCGCAAAGGCTTCTCCAGTGCCAGAGCTTCTGGAGCTCCAGATCTCAGCATGACTGGTGACTTGAGGGTCACAGTCACATGATGTCATGCTCAGAGTGGTGTTGCTTTCAAGCCTTTATCCCCTTTCAGAAAACAAAATCAGCCAGGCTCTACCAGCCCTTCTGCGGAGGTTGGCAGAGCCAGCAGTACAATCGGTTCTAATAGAACTTGTTTTGAAGCAGCTTATGGAATTGCAGTTACTCTCCCTTAATGGTCAGTTTTACTGCATACTGATGGAGAATGTGATTATAGGGTGGACATGTTTCACAGAAAATACATTTCTCTCTCTCCTATTTTTGTTCTCACTTGCAGCCAATTGTAAATAGAGTCTGAAACACAGAAAATTAGTTGAGCTATATTAGTAAGTGGGATGCCTTTCTTCAATTTTGCATATTGAGTTTATTTTTAGGGTATAGATGGTATAGATGCCCCCCTTAGTCCCCATTTCTAGCAGCTCTACACAGAATCACACATTTTAATAAGCTTAGGGCACAGGTGTTGCAGGAAAAAAAATAATGATGTTTGCCATTCATCTTTCAAATTAAATAATGTGTTTTTAAATAGTAACTTTTTTCATAATACATTATGGGAACAACATTTATCTGTCACATTTTAAAAGATGTATTTGTAATAAATGTAAATTACTTTTAGAAAATCAGTAATTAGGCTCATCAAAAAATAAACAATCTGCCACAAAAAAGATAATCTTTAGCATAGTTAAGTATAATAACTGTTATTTGAATAAGTTAACAAATTAGGGTAGATTGCTTCTGTAATTCATTTCCTATAGCACGAGTTTAGGTGATGGCATTAAGCTTCTGGAGTGGGGAGGGAGGTGGCATTAGGCATCTCATACTTGGGTGAAATATGACTCTCACATCTGAAAGCTCAAATTTTCTTTAAACTTGATTGAGAAAGTATATTCATCACTGGGGCTTAGAAATGGGAAATAACAGAATCTTTGTGTCACTTTTAGAGACACATCATCATCTTGGAATTATCGATCAATAGCTGTCTTATTAAATATGAAGAGTGGAATGACTTTCTTAAAAAATTTGATGGAAATCAGCCTGTCACCTTCAGGCAAAATTCAAAAATTCTGTTTTTATCAAAACGCCATTAACTTGTCATGTATTCTCTCTGCATTTGCTTTCTGAGCCTGTTCTCAATCTGTATGTGGATAAATAAGAGCCTCTTCTTTAACACCAACTTTCCCCTCCTGTTTGAATCCTTAGACATAGCCATGATTAGGAGTTGTGACAGCACAGTCTTCTACGGGGGAAGCAAATGTGACGATAGTTACATTAGACAGAAGCATAAAAGGAAGAGCCAAATCAGGAGATGCAGCCTTTAGCCTAATCATTGTTCATCTGCAGGCACTGAAGAGAACGGACAGCTCTCTGTGCAGGAAACTGAAGTGGAGAGCATTGTTACTGTGCATGCATTTTGATGATGGAGTATAATTGCGATTTGGATAACCTTTTTATTCTCCCTCAATGGAAGAATTTGAGGCCTTAAATTGTTCAACTACTTCCTCAAATTTTGTATTCTTGCCAGAATGATGTAATAAAGATAATGTCACTAAGAATGTCAATTTTCCCTGTTTTTTTTTTCTTTTGCCTCACAGTTACTTTCGTTGTTGGGAGCATTTCTTCTACCTAAATGTCTTATTCAGATAACTGTCTGCCGTAATTGGTCATTCTGACTAGCCTTTTCTCCTACCATGGTTTTGCTGACCTGAACTCAATATTTTAAATATACATATGGCATGAGGACTATACGTACCTTTCAGTGAGATGATTTTCATGCTTGGGGAGGGGGTACATTCTACCTATGCATATTTCTATGTCGTTCTTCATGAAGGTTCAGAAGATTTTCTTCACAGGTTGAAGTTTTGGGGCTGGGATGCAATGCAGCCTTGTCTGTTGGCTGATTTGCCTTCAAGGAGAGGTCTTGAACTTTAGATTTAGCTGAAGCAGCATTATGTTCTTCTGGCATTCCAGATTCACCTGGTTTTCCGGAACTTTCCTTTTCACTGTCAAGCTTTGAAGGAGTAAACTCTACATTTTCTGCACAGCCACTGGAAGTTTGGGGCAAACCATTCACTTCCTTTCCATCCTCAGCTCTTTCCTGAGAGGAAGGACTTGAAAGAGCCACTGTATCTGCATCATCAGCTAAAAGAGAACTATCACTGAAGTCAGAAGAACATGCTGTTGCTTGTAGTGGCATTGCAGCTTCGCTGGGAACTGCAGATTCATTTGGAGGAACACTAGAGAAACAAGGCTCCTCTCCATCAGCGTCACCCTCAACACAGGCCTCAAAGAAGCATTCAATATCTTCCTTGTCATCTAAGCCTGAGTCGGTGGTGTCTAGCGGCAATGGAGTGCTGCTTTTCTCTTCTATGTAATTGGTGACCTCCCCACAATCACTGTCATGAGATGAGAGAGATAAATACGAATAAAAGTCCCCTTTTCTCAGCTGGATGGGCCGGTGAGAATGCTCCAACACTTTCTCCTTGATTTGAGTTAATGAAGTAGGAGCAGCCACCTCGTTTTCAGGTTGAGATTTACTTTTTAGGGCTGTCGAAGCCATGTCAATGATTTCCTTAACAAAGTTGTGTACTGAACAATCTTCGGCATCTTTTTGATGGAAAACATCTGGCTCACAGTTGCAACAGGAAATGTTGCTGATAGAAGCATTTTCCTCTGTTCCGTTTTGTTCAAGTGCTAGACAACAACCAGCAGATTTTCCAGCCATACTCGGTGCATCATCAGATGATTTCATAGCATCGGAGTCTTGTCTGTTGTTAAACCTGGTTTCTAAAGCCAGTTCTGAGAACGACTTCTCAGTGGGAGTAGAGGCAGTGCTTTGATTTTCAAAATGGTGGTGATTTGGACACTTCTTTGGAAGATGTCTAACATCTTGGGAAACAAATTCCTTGCCAGCAGTATTTGAATCATCTAAACTATCCATAAGTGCTTTACACTTACAATGCTCACTCTCTGAAATCTCTTCCCCATTTGAACCAAGATTTTCTGATACCTTTGAAGTCCCATTCAGTTTGTCCTTTTGCCTTTCCGGAATACCTTCAATGTTGCCATTTTCCATGTCAGCCACATATGGATCTTTATTAACTTTGAAAATAGTTTTCTTATTTTCACCCTTTGTTCCTAACTCACGGGTATGAGATGAATTCTTACCATTTCCATTATTTTCAGAGACACGTTTTACAGAGCCATTTAGAAGGGTCTCAATATTCAGAGTATCAGAGGGATTGGTCATCTCACTGCTACTTACATCTTTACTGCCCTTCATCTCATCACTGACATTGCACCTTTTCTTATCTCTTGTCAAAGACAATTTTGGCCTAATCCAGGTCTGTAATTCATTCTTTATGTAGTCTAGCCCTGACATCAAGTTGCAGTCTTCATAAATTTCATCATCTGTTGCAATACTGGAGTCGTCATCCTCATCTTTGATGCACAGCTCTTCTTCAGTCAAGGTAAGAGTAGAGCTGGAGAGCAGGTCGCTGTCATCTTCATCATCAGTGCAAGCAGAGGTGCAAGAGACATTAACAATCATGCTGACATTGACATCGCTTTCATCAGCCACTGAACGAGTCAGACGCTTCCTGAACGATGCATTCGATTCCGGGATCTTGTTCTTGTGTAACACAATATCCTCTGAGCAAAGAGAGAGCTCGTCACTACTGCTAAGTTCTGTTAGAGATGCCGCTGAGTCTTCATTGATAGAAGATGCTATATCCAATGACATCTGGCCAGTAAAAGACATCTTTTGGGAACTGCTTTGAAGAGTGATATCAGAAACACTTCGCTTTATCTTTTGCTCTGAGGGGCTCTGGATATTCTCCAAACGATTCAGGAGATCTAATGTTCTTTTACTTAGTTCACCAACTGAGCCACTGCTCACGCTTATATCCCCAGAGCTGTGACAGCTAAAAAGATCTTCATTGCTTTTATAGGACGTCAACCAACTTTCTAAAGAAGTGCTTCGCTGGAGGCTGTCACTGCCATTTTTAAAGATGCCCAATCCAAATAAATCACCCCCTGGAGAAAGGGACTCAATAGATGAACTATGAGATAAAAGGGAAAGCTGTTTGGTATTCTGCATGCCAGTGAATGTCTTTTCTATATTGCCACTTTTATATGAAATGCGATCCATTTCATGAGATGCACTTGCCAAAATCCTTTCATGGGGAGGTACATCGGGTTGTAACTCTGTAGTCTGATGTTTAGATTTGCATGATTTTTTATCAAAATAAAAACCACGAAGCAGGGGATCCTCCACATGTGCTTTTTCGCTTTGTGACTGTTTCATTATCATTGGTAATTTGAGTTTTGAGCCTTGGAGGTATGAATAATCATAAAATGTAAACACATCATGTTTTCCTTGTAATTCTTCTCCCAAACAATCAGGGGTATGTTTGGTAACACTGTTTAAATCTCCAACTTTTCCATTTACACAACCCACTGGTGAAATGGACGACTGAGAGCTATTTGGAAGCTTAATGCATTCCCCCTCATCTTTAAATTTTTGCTTTAACACGTTAACTGCATCTCCCATTTGTGGGTCCAGATGTTCAGTTTCAAGGTTACTTGGGGACCCATCCACTGCATTGAGCAAGCACATTTCAGAGTTGGTAGTGGTTTCTGTGTCTCCTTCACTGACAATTCCACTCTCACTGCCTGAATTCTGGCTCATGTCTCCTCCATGACATGCGCAGGGCTTTACCAAATTGGAACCGCCTAGAAGATCTGGCAAAGATTTGGTAGATGAAAATGAAGAGTCTTTACTGAGACTCTTAGTTAAAACATTAGGCTGTGTCATGCCAGTGACCTTTGGATTGTTTTTCAGAAATGGCATGTGGTTGTCCTCATAGAGTTCAACATTGTGGAGGCTGTACACCTGGTAAATGTGTGGACTAGAGGGGGCAGTAATATTTGAGGCATACTGAGATCCCCCATGGTTATCACCCTCCTCGTCATAACCAGGGTCCTCATTACTTGTCTCTCCAAGCTTCAAGGAAGAGATAACAGGTTGGGGTTCTTGATCAAGGTCATTTGATTCCTCATTCAAACTAATTAACTTGTTACTTATGTCCATTTCATCCCATTCCAGGGCATCCTCACTCATCCCATTTAGGTCCATCAAGCCAGGATCAATCACATTCAAAGTCTCCTGTGTGAGAAAGAACAAAAAAAAGGAGAAGAATTAGGGAACACCAACATGAAAATTTCATCCATTGAAAATCTCTCAGAAGACTCAGGAAAGAAAACTGCCCCAAGCATGGACTTGAAAGATAGCCTAATTATCAACTCTATTCCTCTCTGAAATAACACCCAAAAATTACCGAAAGAGGCTTTTCTATCAATAGTAATTTGTTACTGAAGGCAATAACATAGACTAAAATGTAAGATTATTATTGTCAAATTGTAATTTATGGAATTAGCCATTTCCTATTGATTCACCTACATTTTGAATCTTGGACAGAGTGAAAACTATCAGGTGAATGAAGGTGGAAAGAATACAGCCTATGACATCTCCTAAGGTACATTCACACTGATACTATTTTAGTTCTGGAGTCCATAGTAGAATACTATCTGCAGCCACACACGGCAAACTCCTTCTTGCCTCTATTCCTGGGTTCTCCATTTTAAGCAGCTTTTGCCTGGGGACTTAAAATAGAGTTGTAGCCACCATGTAGAGCATTTCATGGGCCAGAGGCATATGACTGCGTACCCCTTCCTCTGTGTTCCTATTCAGGGATTGGTCTTTTCAGATCGTGGCCCTGCTCCCAATCAGACATAAGATTAGCAACACTTGACTGTTTTCCTTACCTGTATCTTCCTAGACCCTGAATGCTCCAGGGCAATTTCTTAGTCAAAGTTCTCTCAGCCCCTTTCTTTTCCAGTCTCTCTCTGTGACAGAGACTTCACTTTGGTCCTTGTTAACTTGGCTCACTACTGTTAGTCCTTCCCCCATTTCTTATAGACAGGAACCTCTCACTCCAGCCCACACCAGCACCGAATAATTATTTGAAGACTTTCCTGACCACCCCAGGATGAAGTAGCCCAGATTCCCTTATGCTGCTCTCTGCCTGCCCACTTGGGACCCCTGATGTTTCCTTGGACTTCTTGGCTCTGCCTCTGTTTAGATAGAGCTTGACATATTTTGGGACACAGTAGCCGGCTAGGCTCCTGGACTCTGTTCAAATTCCTTCACTGTCCTTACTTGCTCTCCAGCTGTCTGAATTCATGCTAGAGTCAAGAAAGATTTTATATACATATACACATATATATACACACACATATATATGTATATATGTATACATACATATGTATATACATATATATGTGTATATGCATGTGTATATATGGTGCAGGCCTTGATGAGCTCACCTACAGACAGAAACACAAAGAGAACTTCTAAGTTCAGCTTATGCTTATGCAGGGTAGCCAAGCAGATGAGTATGGCACTAGAACTCTTGCAGACTGGTTGAAGGGCTGACTTTGCTGCTTACCATATGCTTGACCTTGGGCAAGCTGCTTAATAACCTTTCTGAGCAACAGTCTCATTGCCTGTAAAATGGGGATACCACTGTCAATTTTTCAAGATCATTCTGAGTATTAAATAAGCTAGTGCTTGTGAAGTGCTGAGGAGGCAGGCAGTATGAGGTGGCCATATAGAAATATATATAGATATATTTCTTTTTTTGACACAGTCTTTCTCTGTCGCTCAGGCTGGAGTGCAGTAGTGTAATCATAGCTCACTGCAGTCTCAACCTCTCAGGCTCAAACTATCCTTCCACCTTAGCCTCCCAAGTAGCTGGGACTACAGGTGTGTGCCACCGCACCTGGCTAAATTTTATTTTTTGTAGAGACCGGCTGTCACTATGTTGCCCAGGCTGGTCTTGAACTCCTGGATTCAAGTGATTCTCCCACTTTGGCCTCCCAAAGTGCTGGGATTACAGGTGTCAGCCACCACATCCAGCCAGTAGCTATAATTCTTAATACATGCAGAATCGCTCTAGTGTGGTCTTGGGTCAATTCATAAAGGGTTTCCTCTGCCTGCTTCATTCTCCTCTTCACATCATACCTTCCAATTTGCTATTAAAACCACAAGGGATTCACGACATGGTGGAAAGAGAGAGGTATCACACAGCATAACAGGCTAGCATATTTGTATTAATGTCAGAATTATTTTAACTGTCTGGTTGAAAAACAGCCCATGATGCTTTTATTCCTCAGTAGTGGGGAAAAAGCTTCACCTGCAGCACATTAGCAAAACTTTCCTAAGAAGCCCTCAATCCTTCCTGAAACTAATAGTTAAAGGGTACCACACAAGCACATTAAGTATAAAATGCCCATTAGCACTTTAGTATACTGGGTATGTAAGAGACTGTCTGTATAGCCTACTTAAGTTTAAGAGTCCAGTTACAAGGTAAACATTAATTAAGGGAAATTTTTAAATTTTCTAAGAGAAATCTTTCCCACTGCCAATGTTACAGCAGTTAATCTAGTACCCAGCAATCATCACAGTGGCTTAGGTATGGAGTACATTCACTGTGATGAATTTTTATTAGAATTTCTGTTTATTCTTTGCTTGCTGATAAAGGAAGTACTAATGGCCAGTTAGTATGGCTAATGAATGTTAAAATCTTCAGCTGTAGGAACAATCAATCAGTCTAATCAAATAGTATATTAATTTCAAATACTATCTTGGCTGACACTGTACTCTGAGAGTGCTAATAAATAATTGAATTAGTCTTTCAAAGGAGCTCTTTTTGTAACTCTCTGGTTGACTTTAACATTTAGCAGCATAGATTTTCCACAAGGACCCCAAACCTAGGGGCTCACATGGAGAAGCGGGAATTGTGCCATCTGGATGGGCTGGGAGCTAAGCCCAAGTGGCACCTGCAACTCAGACTCATCTTCCATGACACAGTCGTTTTCTGACCAAATGCTGCTTTTATGGCTTTACAAATTCCAGCCTAAGAAACTCTAAAACTTATAGCAGCACCTAAAGGAAAAAATTCCTTTGCTCAATAAAAAATAGTTGGCCCTCCATACCTATGGGTTCCAAATTCATGAATTCAACCAACTGCAGATCAAATGTATTTGTAAAAAAAAATTTCACAGTTACAAAAAAAAACTTAAATTTTCCCTGTGTCAACTGATGTATAGGCATTGTATGAACTACTGTAAGTAATCTAGAGATGATTTAAAGTAAAGAGAGAGGATGACCGTAGGTTATATGCAAATAATAAACCATTTTATATCAGGGACTTGGGCATCTGAGGATTTTGGTATCTGTGTGTGTGTGGTGGGGAAGGAACACTGACAAATAGCTGTAGTTGGAGTGGAGAATTTCCATAGGAAAAGATTAAACTTTTGGATGTAATACTGTTCTTTTATTAACTCTCTGCTCTTATAAACCTCTTATATTTATTGTGATTTCTGAAAATTTTTTGTATGTCAATTCCAGGAAATATCTTACAGGATTCGTTAGAAAATCATTCACTTTAGACTTTAAATTTTTTCATATTAAAGAAGTGCTACTCACTCTGCCCTCGCTCACTCCCTTCCTGTTGTGGATTAAATTCTGTCAATATTTTCAATAAAATCTCCATTTCCTCAGGATTTAACTTCGACCATAAAATATACCCCTGGGGCAAGAAAGTGGGAAAAGTTTCCAAGAAAGACATTAGAGTATTTATATAACTAAAAAAGTTCTCTTTGGGAAAAAAAAGATTTGCATATACAAAGATGTAACTGATGGGAAAATTATTTGGTTGAATGCTCTCTTTGATGATAGCCCAATATAACCAATAATGCTCAAGCTAATCAAACGTTTGTTTTCGTTGTTGTTGTTTTCCCAGAGGAACTATTTGGTACTTTTTTAAAAAGGCACAATGTTCCTGTCTTTGATACAGTGATAAATCTAAATGAATTTAGACAAAATCTAAGAGTGTATGAATGAGACCATATGGATAGGGAGTAGTAAACCAGGTTCCAAAAGAGAGCCTGCAATTCCAGAAATAATTCTGAATTAATTCATGCAAGGGTCTTCTATTCATAAACTTGCTGCATGGGTACAGAATTTTGGCCCAAACCAAGGCATTATATAAATAATTACACACACACACTCACACAAACACAGACACACATACACACACAGCTATACAGATCTGCTCAAGAAACAAATGGAATTAAATAATGCTAGTTTATTTTATTATTTTTATACTTGGAAGCATTTTATTTATATTAGCACAACATATACAGAGAAACTAATAAAAGTGGCAGAGAAATGATTATGATGATGACAAAAAAAGAAGAAAGAACCAAGATTCCAACTGTGGCAGGTAATACACATCTCAGTTAATACCCTCTGCATGTGTATGGCTTTAATTGAGTTAGGTCTCCCATGATTGCATTTCCTGGATCTTCTTAAAATTTTAGCTTAAATGGTGGGTGTGTATGAGATGAGAAATACTTTATTAGCTAAAGAGTAAAGATAAAGGAACTTGACAGTCTACAAAACAATAACCTAATAGAGAACTGATATAGCTGCCTCTAGATACCTTTAATTTCCTTTCAAAAGTTGCATCTTTTAAAAGATTTTTTTCTCAAAAATCTCAAAAAGACTAGGATGAACTGAATGTTACAGTCAAACTTCTGGTACTCAGAATGTGCAGAACCTTTAAGAAGGTTTTGTAATATGTGTTCCCCCTGTTTATTCTAGATCCAGGAGTTTATTGGGCAGTACCACATGCAAAAGCCACGCAGGAGAGATTTATCTGGAGAAAAGTAGAACACAACAATAACATACAAATAAATAAAAGTGACAAAAACATAAGCAGCAATAACCGTAATTGAATAAAGGTGTATATATTTACCCCAGGGTGAAAAGCAGAACACACACGTTTGCGGGGGTGATGGAGAGGTGGGAGAAAATAACATATAGCTTAGGATAGATGAATCAATTTAAACTAGGGGAAATGCCAACATTCATATATTTACTCTGCTTTTCTTGGTACCCCCTAACCCTGAACCTAAACCAAAGTGTCTGAGCATTAGTTACATAATTATTTTCCTAAATTAGACTCAGGTAGAAATTTTATGAAAACAAAAACAAAAGCAGGACAGGTACAGTGGCTCGTGCTTGTAATTCCAGCACTTTGAGAGGCTGAGGCAGGAGGATCGCTTGAGCCCAGGAGTTTGAGAGCAGCCCGGGAAACATAGTGAGACACTGTCTTAATGTAAAAATTTTTAAAAATTAGCCAGGCATGGTGGCATGTGCCTGTTGTCCTAGCTACTCTGGAGGCTGAGGTGGAAGGATTGCTTGAGGCCACGAGTTCAACACTGCAGTGAGCCGTGATCCTGCCGCTGCACACCAGCCTGACAATAGAGCAATACCCTGTCTCTAAACAAACAAACAAACTATGTAAGAACAATGACAAACAGCTGCTTCCATCTCTGAAAATGGAAAGATAACTTTTAAGAGAACTCTGAGTTTGTAGTACTCTGCCTCTTATTGAGCAGAGAATGGATTCAGCGTCAGCAAGAAAAAATATAGAAGAAAATAGAAATTAGGATAAAAAGAATAATGCTCAATGTTTATCAGCCATTTTGCAACTGAAGGAGGTATTCATACAGGTTTGGGTTTGAATCCTGGATCGGCCCTCCCATATGTTAGCTGTATGATCCCAGACAAGTTATTTAACTTCTATATGCCTCAGTTCCATCATTTGTTTATCTGGGACAATTACAGTACATTGTATCTGTCTTATAGATTGTTGGGAGCTTTACATTACTAAAATTTATGTAAAGTCCTATGGGGAGAGCCTGGTACACAGTAGGGGTGCAATGACTGGCAGCTATCAGCATATATTCCCTCTAGTGAAGTGAGGAGAGGATAGTATGGCTGAATCCTAAATAACCATAACAGTGTTTAAGACTGGAGGTTGGTTGACTAATCTCTTTGGTACGAAAAAGAATCAATGAAAGAAACATTGATTAGGCCCCTTACTCACCTCTACTGCACTGTAAATCAGGTGATACATTTGTCTTTTCATATCCCAGGTGGACTTGTCCCACAAAGACAACCAAATGAGAAAAGGCACTTGCCCAGTCCTCAGCAAGGCCCATAGCTCAAGAACTTTCTATTTCCTGAAAATAACCTTTTTTTAAAAAAG
This sequence comes from Nomascus leucogenys, assembly GCF_006542625.1. Taxonomy (NCBI): domain Eukaryota; kingdom Metazoa; phylum Chordata; class Mammalia; order Primates; family Hylobatidae; genus Nomascus; species Nomascus leucogenys. The sequence continues at coordinate 91,964,273 of NC_044381.1, read as the reverse complement.
GCAAGTCCATTGTCTGTGAAATTCTATCACAACTGACACATTAGAGCAATCAAATCCTGCTCACTATCTATCGGATTGACAATAATGTTAAAGTAACTTGTCTGAGCTCAGAAAACGCTTTGAAAGTCTATCTCACACTAATGATCAAAAACTGTTAAAGTGAATGCTCTTTTTCAATAACAAAGCTGATCAGAAACTCAAAACAGACAAGTAAAATCCAAAGTCATCTCACAAATCTCACTAAAATGAGTACTGACATGGACACATTTCCTAGTCTTGACTACACAGATAATTCTGAAATAGTTGAAAATGAAAAATCCATTAGATGTTGTTTTAAAGTAAGTTTTATAACAGTAAAAATTGCCTTTGTTCTCAAAAGGGATCAGGGACAAAAGGGAGTCCAATAATGGGAAGCAGGGGTTTTCTTCCCATAAATAAACTTCATGAGGACAGGGCCTCTGACTGTCCTGTCTCCACTAGAGCCCCAGTCCTTAAAATAGTGCCTGGCATAAAGCAGGTTCTTAAAAAATGATTGCTGATTGCCCAGGCATGGTGGCACATGCCTGTAGTCCCAGCTACTCGTAAGGCTGAGGCGGGAGGACTGCTTGAACCCAGGAGTTCAAGGCTGCAGTGAGCTATGATTGTACCACTGCATTCCAGCCTGGATGACACAGTGAGACCCTGCCCCTAAAAAATAAAAAAGAAAGAAAGGAAAAATTCACTGAGTGATCTGGAGGAAAAAAGTAAAAAGACTTGCCTGTTGTCTCAAGAACTGTTGAAGGGATGTGGAGAAAGGTTCTGAGGGTAAACTGTGCTGTGGCAAAATCGCCTGGAAAATCCCTGACTTTCAGCTGGTGCAAACTCTCAGTTATAAAAGCTAATAGCCTCAAAAACATGTTTCATGAAAGAAGCCAGACATAATAAAGTCATATATTGTATGATTCCATTTATATAAAGTATTCAGAATAGGTAAATCTGCAGAGATGAATGAGACTGGTACTTGCCAGGGCCTGCGGGCGGGGAGAGAGGAATGGGATGCAACTGCTTTAACAGGCTTGGGGTTTCCTTTTGGAGTGATGATAATATTTGGAAGTAGAAGTGGTGGTTGCACAACATGCTGAATGCCACAGAACTGCTCACTTTAAAATGATTTTAAAACTACTAAATGCCACAGAACTGCTCACTTTAAAGTGATTAACTTTATGTGAATTAAGGGAAAGCCACTGAATAAACAAAATCATTTGTAACCTTAGAGAGGGCAGGTGCTAGAGGCCAGTGCATGAGGAAACAAGTACAGGATGTGCTAGAAGGTAGCCTGAAAAAGTCCAGGTTCTCTGGCAAAATTTGAGTTGAAATTAGGAGTGTGGCCCTATCAGGTACTGTTCAACACCTTGTTTGTCCTAGCACCAGTCTTGGAAGGAGAACAGAAGTGGAGAAACCACAGAGGTCATAGAATGTACAGGAAACTCTTCAATTGTTCTAACACCTCTACCCTCAAAGCACAGTAGCCCATCTCAACTCTACATAACAACCGCCCCCCCCACCAAAAAAAAAAAAAAATCCTATCACTTTTGAATTTGATTTTGTGTGTGAAGTATAAGCTGCAAAGACCTTGAATGTTCTATAAACAGGGTGATTGTGAAGTTGTAGGAAGGAATTCCGAGAAGAAAGAGCAATACAAAAAAAAATAAGGATTTCTTTTCTTCCCTTTCTTACTGTAACTTCAGTTTCACTGGAGGGGCTGCCCACATAAGTGTTATTTGGATTAAGAAGCTGTGGTATAATAGGAAATATATTTGGTCTTTGTCCCAGTTCTCTGGCACAGAGCCCCTAAAGCCCTTGGAATTTCCTAAGTGATAGAATACCTTTTGTTATTCATAATGGCCCCTTTTGATCACAACTGAGTTTATGCTAATGAGAAAATTTAGGGCAGGGTCCTGAGATAGCCTCAGGTTGGGGGTGGTCACCAGAAAGACCAAGTGATTAGAGGGCTGGAACTCTCAGCTCCACCTAAGGACCTCTGGGAAAGGGCGGGGGGCGGGGGGTAGGGCTCGAGATGAAAACTGTAACTACTCTTGAACAAAGAGATTTGATGAGCTTCTGGGTTGCAGAACACCTGGAGATGCTAGGTGGGTAATGTACCTGGAGAAATGTGGAAGCTTTGCCCACTCCCTTACCCTGTGCATTTCTTTTACGTCTGGCTTTTCCTGAGTTGTATCTTTAAATAAACTGGTAAATGTAAGTAAAGTGTTTCCTTGAGCTCTTCTAGCAATTCTAGCAAGTTATGGCTAGAAGAACCTAAGGAAGCGTTGTGGGAATTTACAGCCTGTGGGTCAGAAGGATGGGAAATTTGCATGATTGGCATCTGAAGTGAAGGCAGTCTTGTGGGACTGAGCCCTTTCACGTATGGGATCTGATGCTAACTCCAGATAGACAGTATCAAAGTTGGATTAAATAGTAGGACACCCAGCTCATGTCTAGAGAGCAGACAGTGGCTTGGTGTAAAAAAACCCCACACATTTGCTGTCTGAGTGTGTGTAGAGAAACTTTTAAGTGTGTGTAGAGAAACTTTTTATAGAGAAGCAATATATTTGTGCCAATAAATCAAAGAATTAGATACTGTCATAATTTCTAAAGAATTCTCAGGTGCAATAACTTCAGTGTTGATAGTATTATAGGTAGGTGGCAACAGATGAATCCCTTGCATCAAGCTATGTTTTTCTTAAACAAGTTAATTCTTGTGCAAATCATTATTCATAGTTGTTAAGCATCTACTGTAGAAAAAAGTTACTTTCTCACCCAACTCTGAATGTTTCATTAGAAGTAACTTGAAAAATAATCTACTTTTCACTGGCAAATAAATTATCTTGACTGTTGCTTTATATGTCAACACACTGAAATTTTTACTACACTGAGAAGAGCCTGAATAGGAAAACTGGTTTATTTTTTGTTTCTCAGTCACTATATTCAGTGTTTCTCTGGAATTTCCCCCCAGAGTTTCAAGAAAGTACCTAAATTTAGCACTGTTTAAAAATGATTTTTTAAAAAATTTAGGAAGAGTTTTTCAATTAAAAGAATTTCTCTTTCTTACCTCTTTAGTATTACATAGAACTGAAACAAATAAAAGAAAGTTCAAGAGAAAAATAACATCAATGAAGTTGTAAAAATCCCAACTGCAATGAAATGGTGGCATTTTCTTCATTCTACCACATGGTAAATCTGTTTGAATGACAATGACAGAACCACATGCAAAGTTGCATACATTCTTTTCCCCCAGGGATAATATCTGGCCCCATTTTTTTTCCTGACATTGCTCAGGAATTGACATAACATGTGAGTTTTGTACCCCTGGATGTAATTTTGCCTCACCTTTGCCTTAGGGAAAAGTATACCCTTCTCCCTCCTTTATGATAATGATCTTACGTTAATAAAAACTTACATTTTTTAAAACCTACAATGCATATTGGTAGAAAAGAGGAGGTGAATAGTCATGTAAACAAGTGAAGTTTTCTAACATACGAATTTTCCTGTGAGATAGACGTAAGGTCCCAACTTTCAAACTCAGTTTCAAGAACACAGATTCTTGGCATGATCCTGAGGTAGTCGAATGTACAAGGAGAGCTTTGCCAACATGCGGGTTTACCTGAAAAGCCTTGTATCAGATAATAGAGTTCACTCACGTTTAGGAACTGTGCCCTTTACAGTTCTGATATAAGGCTTTTCAAGTAAAAAAGCAACTGTCCACTCTCCAGACATCAGCTGGGTGTCTTACTATTTAATCCAACGTTGACACTATCTATCTGGGGTTAGTATCAGATCCCATACGTGAGAGGGCTCAGTCCCACAAGACTGCCTTCACTCCAGATGCCAATCACGCAAGTCCCTATCCTTCTGACCCATAGTTACAGTTGTAACCTAACCATGGGAACATATTTTATTTATTGAGAGCCTCTTGTGTCTTCATTCTCAATGAGGACACATTGGGAGCCAACATTATATCATTACTGTTCTTGTTTGCTCCTCTCAAATAAGTAGAGTATGATTTTTGTTGTTTTTTAATAATGAGACTATGATTACAACTCATTCAGGGAAAAAAATAAAATGTTGGTCAGTTTGGATTAGCAAATTAAGAATGACCAAAAATGGCACACATTATCTTAGTCTCTTTTTCATCTTAACTAAGCCAGTCAAGGAAACTTGTCTTGCTTTCCTCATGCTTATCATTCGATTGGCTCAGTGTTTAATCTAATTAATAGGCGGGTCAGCTATAAGTCATTTTCTTAAGATGGTCTAACCCTTGTTCTACATCTGATTTTATTTCATTTAACATATCTTTGCTTTAATAGCCTCTCATAAAGATAACTGCTTTTAGACTTAGGGGAGATTAAAAAGTCTCAGAATTGCTAGAACACCTCTGTTGAGTCCCCTCCATAAAAAAGGCTGGGAAGTTCACAAGTTACACTGATGCTAGAAAGGGTTGCTTGAAATTTCAGGATGAATTTTCCTAGAAGGCAATACACATTTTTGAAGTAAGTTTCCAAGAGATTTTATACTCTGATTCCTATGCTAGAGTCCCTAGGCACGTTAAAAACATAGACTCCCTTGGGGCGGGGGGCGGGGTTTCTTTTTGCGACCTCAAGGGAAACACACTTAGGATCCTGAGATCCAATTAAATTTAAGAACTAAATCTTGACTGGAATAGAAGTTCTTGTCCTGGGCTCTTACACAGGCTCTTGAGAGTTTTAAATGTCAGGACCTTAATTCAAACTGTAGCCCAAATCAAGGATTCCCAAATCAAAGAAATGTACATTTCAATATAGAGAAAAAGGATTTCAAAATGTGAATTCATTTTGTAAATTAAAAAAAAAAAAAGGAGCATTAGGGGGTTGGGGTCATTTTAATCTCCTAAAATTCTTTGCAAAAAATAACTAAAGTAACTACAAGTCCCAAACTCTAGGATATGGGGCCTTGAGCTAGCAACTAAGAGACTATGACTGAGTTGATAGCACAGAGATGTAAGACACTGACCTGCTAGTGGAGTTAATTACCTGGGCCATGCCTGCTGAATTTATTTCTCCAGGCACTGGACAACGGTAGCATTTGTGAATATCTCTGCTTTGCTTGCATCCAGCGCAGAGTGTAGGATACTTTGCACTACATAAAGCTTGGTTGCTTTTTTCTCTTAATAAATAGCAAACAGTCAGGGAAATAAAATACCAGGTGACCTCCACCTTTTACCAAATCAACAATATTTCTCAAAGGCCTATTCTCCAAGACATTCTCCTGGCAAATGTCATGGCTGAGATTACTGAGCACAAGGAACACTTGGATAAACGGAGACCCCTTATGTTTACCTGCAGATAGTTTCCATCCTAAGCTGACAAAGCCTTTATTTTTTTTCTCTAAAATTGAAGCCCCCTGCTCCCAACCCCACCAAATTAATCATTTTCCTTCGTTATTTAGTAAAGCCACTAGATGAGCTGTGTCTGACTCCATAAACTTTAGGAACTCATTTATTATGTTGCCTGATCAGACCTTGCATTTATTTACACAGTGTACCCATAAAACCCAGCTTTCATTAGTGCTGGGGAGGAACCGTCCTGCTCCCTTTGCTGGGGAAGGTGAAGCTGGAGAAGATAATTAACCATGAAACAATAAGGAGGCTTGCTGGGTAAGCAGTAGTGTGAAAACAGTTACTCCTCACAAAAGAGGGGAAATTAGCTTGCTGGATAAAAAAGGAAGTGTCAGATTGAAGACTGAAAGGCCTGCCAACAGAAGTAGATAGCTCTATGCATCATTAATGAAATTTTTTAACACTTAAACGCCACAGCTGTCCACATTTAAATGCATGTAAATGCCATGTGTTTCCAGAGATTAATATGCATGTTAAAATATTTCTTTCCCCTTAAACTTCTAGCTGTTGTCTCTGTCTGTTTTATTTCACCTACTTTCTTTCTAAGAATAAAAATGCTCCAGCTTTCTCAGCTTTATGTCCTCATTTCCAAAGCCCACGTACACTGAGCATCTTAGAGATGGGCAGCATGCTCATTATATTTTAACAAACACATTATTTTACATTCATAATACTGATATTTTAGTAAACAAAAAGTTTGTTTTGATTTTGCTGCTTCACAGAGTGAAGACTTATGATGTGCGTTTCCTTTCAAAACTTCCTCCTAGAGCATTAGTGCTCCCTGAAGCAGCCCCATTTTGGCAGAAATTCAGTTCTGTGCAGTGCCAAAAGAAATAGAATAAACAAACACTGCTCCATGCAGCTGGCGAGATAATTTACATATTACTGCACACCAAACATGAAGACCTGAATATGGATTAGAGCTACGGTGATGACACAAATGTCATATAGATAAAGAGAAACAAAATTCAACACATCATTGTTTATTTTACCACTGCTACTGTATGAGTGCTGCTCAGAAAGAAAAAAAATGGAAGAATTGCTTTTTGAAAATTGGCCTCCCTTCCATATTTGAAGTGGGTTCTTTCAGACCGTAAAACAAGAAAAGAGGAGCAAAAAAGCATGAATTATTTTGGATCTCTTAATATTCTCTAGTTTTGCTTTGTGAGTTAAAACAATTTTAATGTGCATCAATTTAGACGAGGTGAGTTAGTAATCTTACAGGAATAACCTTTAAAATACAAAAGCACCTGAATTTTTACCCAGCCCTTTCTCCACCCTTGATAATTTCAGCGGAACACTGAACTTTTTAACTCAGAATGAGGTCCTTGGTTAGGAGGTGGAGTAGGCAATATGGGCCCATAAAAGTTCCTTCAGGAAATAGCATCTCGTGGACAGGAGTTGTCTTAGAGTGCTCAGCTAATGTGTCTTCTCTCTTCATCCCTGCATGTGCAGATTTATGCAAATCAATTGACCCTTTCTGACCTCAGCTAGATGTATAGGTGTTCTAGGAAAGAAGGGACAGCTCTCTGGATAATTATTGCTATAACTCCTTTTCTAATTATTGGGGGTGAGAAGAGTTAAGAAAGTAACACAAATAATAATGATGGTGATAGGGTGAGGAATAAAGAGAATGTGAGATGTTTTAGTCCACACCAAACTAAAAATTCTTTAACCTGCATTGAACAAAGTTGACTTTTCTATATATGCAAAACTGCTCTTGAAATGCAGTTATTTGGGGGAGCTTCTAGTCCTTTAATCTTTACAGGTACGGTTTTATTATGACCACTCTTTCTCAAGCGTAAAAACAAAGGGACAAGTCAGGCCCACATAGGTGAATCTAGTTATGTGTCATTAAAGTTTAATAGTTAAGGAATGATCTTTAAAATTTAGGAAACAAACAATGTGAGAAGGTTCAAGGGAGTTGGTGTTATTTCACCAGGTGAGTGAAAGTCTACTTCTTTTCTATAGTATTTGAAAAGGTATTGGACAGGAAAAGTTCTTTATTTCCACAACTCTAAAACTTGAGAAATGGAATGATATTGCCACAAGAAAAAATAGGTGAGATACACAAGAAGAAACCGTTATTAAAAAGGCAATTTAATATTCTCATAGAGTCTCATGAAAATTTGTGAAAAACTCATCACTAGACTTTTTTCAGAACAGAAGAGACAACAATGTATTTAGGATAATCACATGAACCACTTTCAAACCAAGCTTCCTAAAACAAATCCTTTGGTTTTCTTCCCTCACTAGAGAACAAAAACAGAACCCAAACTCAGAACTTTCAGTGGATATTTTCTCTTCTAAATTACTCTGACTTTAAGGCCTTCCATAATTTTGTCACATAAAATGAGTGAAATTTAAATCTTTTTTTTTCGGAGACATAGTCTTGCTCTGTCACCCAGGATGGAGTGCAGTGGTGCAGTCATAGTTCACTACAGCCTTGAGCTCCTGCACTCAAGCAATCTTCCCCCATTAGCCTCTTGTGCCACCATGCCTGGCTAATTTTTTAAATTTGTATGTAGAGGTGGAGTCTCACTATGTTGCCCAGGATGGTCTGGAACTCCTAGCCTCAAGCGATCCTCCTGCCTTGGCCTTCCAAAGATGTGGGATTTTATACACACACACACACACACACACACACACACACACACACACACACATTTTTCCTCCCCTCTTTGAGTTGGAGTCTCGCTCTGTCACCCAGGCTGGAGTGCAGTGGGGCCATCATGGCTCACGGCAACCTCTGCCTCCTAGGTTCAAACGAGTCGCCCACCTCAGCCTCCCAAGTAGCTGGGACTACAAGTGTGAGCCACCATGCCCAGCCAACAAATATTTTTTGAATAATGAATGAATACATAAATGTGGTTTATACTACCCTTACCCCAATCTCTCAAAATTCAATCTTAAACTCCTTTAAAGATTTCTCTGTTAACCCAGATCTCAGTGATTTCCAGCTTATTTGATTCTTACATTAGAGATAGAATCACATAATTTAGCACTTGCATTCATTTATGCATTCAACACATGTTCACTGAGTTTTTTAATGTGTGTAGGGGGACAGAGTTTTGCTCTGTTGCCCGGGCTGTTGTGTAGTGGTGCAATCTTGGCTCACTGCAACCTCTGCCTCCCGGGCTCAAGCAATCCTCCCACCTCAGCCTTCTGAGTAGCTGGGACCACAGACACACACCAGCGCCCTTGGTTAATTTTTGTACTTTTAGTAGAGAAGGGGTTTTGCCATGTTGCTCAGGCTAGTCTCTAATTCCTGGCCTCAAGCAATCCACCTGCCTCAGCCTCCCAAAGTGTTGGAATTAGAGGCGTGAGCCACTGCCCCAGGCCTCACTGAATATTTATTACATAGTACTGCCCAAGCACTGAGCAGATAAAAAGGTGAATCAAGCAGACTCACCTCTCAAGTATCTTACAGTTTTGTATTTAGTTTTGTAATTGGTGCTGTCATTTCCATCCCAGACATAGTTTGGAATAACTACTGTCTCAGCTATGTCAATATTATCTTGCAAATTCTTTGAGTGTGAAGCTCATGTCCTGTTCTATTTCTGTGTAGGCAAATCCCAGAACAATGCTGAGCATACGGCAGGTACTCAAATGGTACGTCTTGATTATCTGCCCGCAGGTTCAATTCCTTTCAATCCATGGAAACATACAACGAACCATCCTTGCAAATAGATTAAATATTCAGAATCCAATATTTGCATAATCAGCAGTGATACATTAATAGTACTAAGGCTATAGGAAGAATAGTTAATCAATACTAAACTAGCCTTCATACCACGGCCTTATGAGTTTGCTTGTACTATTTTGCACTGCTACTCTTCTCTATGCAATAATTAGCTTTTTCAGTATTGGTATTTCAATGTTAAATCCCTGGATGACTAAACATAGCATCTTTTGTTTGATTTTCTGCAAACTTACCCACTTATATGTTAAAAATTCATAAACACAATTCAAGGGAAATGACAGACCTAAAATATTAGAATTTAATGAAAAAGAAAATTAGAGTAAATCTGATCTTCTATAGAGCGATAAGAAAATTATTTGATCCCAGTGGCATTTCCACTTAAATGTTTTCTCTTCAGTTAAAATTTAAATGTGACTGCTGCTTCATGATCAGGGGGTTGATACTGAGGCTTAATATCTATTATTTCTAGACCAATGCTTCTCAACCTTTTTCAAGTCATAACACACAGAAAATGTTATCATAGATTTGCATACTGGGAAGGAAGTTGCTCACTGCAGAAGGCAAATAGCCTATAGTTATTCTCCCAGGTCTCCCCTTCCGCACCCACCTCTCCTCCTACACGCAGGATGACAATTTCAATATCTTAGTCCACATCTAAATGAATCATGGTACGTGGCTGGGCAACTCTGCATAAGATAAGTATAACTAGAGGTTTCTTTGGTTGGCAAAACCATGAATATATGAGAAGATGAAGGAATAGTTCAAGTAGTTCAATGTTACGGGAAGTCAGGGACCCCAAACAGAGGGACTGGGCGGGAGCCACGGCAGAGGAACATAAATTGGGAAGATTTCATGGACATTTATCAGTTCCCAAATAATACTCTTATAATTTCTTACTCCTGTCTTAATCTCTTAATCCTGTTACCTTCATAAGCTGAGGACATATGTCACCTCAGGACCACTGTGATAATTGTGTTAACTGTACAAATTGATTGTAAAACATGTGCTTGAAAAGTATGAAATCAGTGCACCTTGAAAAAGAACAGAATAACAGCGATTTTTAGGGAACAAGGGAAGACAACCATAAGGTCTGACTGCCTGCGGGGTCGGGCAAAAAGAGCCATATTTTTCTTCTTGCAGAGAGCCTATAAACAGACCTGCAAGTAGGGAAGATATCGCTAAATTCTTTTCCTAGCAAGGAATAGTAATATTAATACCTTGGGAAAAGAATGCATTCCTGGGGGGAAGGTCTATAAATGGCCACTCTGGGAGTGTCTGTCTTACGCGGTTGAGATAAGGACTGAGATACGCCCTGGTCTCCTACAGTACCCTCAGGCTTATTAGGGTGGGGAAAAACTCCACCCTGGTAAATTTGTGGTCAGATTGGTTCTCTATTCTCAAACCCTGCTTTCTGTTGTTTAAGATGTTTATCAAGACAATATGTGCACAGCTGAACATAGACCCTTATCAGTAGTTCTGTTTTGCCTTTACAGAAAGATAAACAGAGAAAATGGAAAGATCAATGTAAACAAAAGTAAACAGACTTCTAAGAAGTATCTCCAGAAAAACATAAGAGTAGTCAGAGAGAAATTTGGGAAGAGGAGGTATTTGAGCTCAACTCTGGGAGTTACGTAGGATTTTTAGAAGAACTTTTCCTCTATAAAACAATGCATTTTACAATTCTGTAGGAATGTTTTTTTAACTCAGCAAAATATAAAGAAGAAAATAAAAATTATTATTAATAACCCAGAGATAACACCTGTAAATATTTGATGGCTCATTATGTATACATGACATGATCAGCATTATATGCATACCTGCTTTTCATTCTTTGTGCATCACAAATATATTTCCGGGTTTTTTGTTTTTCTTTATAGAGACAGGGTTTCACCATGTTGGCTAGGCTGGTCTTGAACTCCTGACCTCAGGTGATATGCCTGCCTTGGCTTCCCAAAGTGCTGGGATTACAGGCGTGAGCCACCGTGCCTGGCCACAAATATTTCTTAATTCATAAAATATTTCCTTTTAAAAAATCTTTTAAGACAGAGACTCACTCTGTTGCCCAGGCTGGAGTGCAGTGGTGCAATCTTGGCTCACTGCAGCCTCTGCCTCCCAGGTTCAAGCAATTCACCTGCCTCAGTCTCCTGAGTAGCTAGGATTACAGGCATACACCACCACACCTGGCTAATTTTTATATTTTTAATAGAAATGGGGTTTCACCATATTGGCCAGGCTGGTCTTGAACTCCTGATCTCAAGTGATCTGCCCATCTTGGCCTCCCAAAGTGCTGGAATTACAGGTGTGAGCCACTGTGCCCAGCCTTCATAAAATATTTTTAAGAAACACGATTTTTAAGGATGTTAAATACTCTTAAAGGCTTACTTAAAACCCATATTGTTAGAAATTTGTATTTCCAATTTTTTTCGGTTTTGTAAATAAAGCATGATGAATATCTTTATATGCATAGCTCAGGTTATTTTCTGAGGGTAAATTTGATAAAGATAAATACCAGGCCAAAGGGTGTGAACACTTTTCAGGATATTGATAAATAGCTAAAGATTATGTGAATTTGCAAGCAATTGCTACCTCTCTAACACTGAAATTTGTCTTTAATTTTCCCTCTTTTTGATGAGTAAACAAATAGCAAATGACAAACTGCCACTTTGCATTTCTTTCACTACTATTTGGATTGGATATTTATTCATAGATTTAGTAACCTTTTGTATTTATTACTTTGTGAATCACTTGGTCATATCTTCTGCCCATTTCTGGGATACTTAGAACCAACTGGATAGGTAGGCTATTCTTGGGGCAAAATATTTATATAGTCACAGTGGGACCAGACTATGGAGTCGTGGAAGATTATGAACTTTGATTTACAAGCAAAATGAAACCAAAACATTTCCTTGCTGAGAGGGATAACATAATTACAATAAATAAAAAATTCCCAAACTGAAATGCAGAGAAAAAAGTAAAAAGAATAAAATATCCCAAGAACTGTAGGAAAATTTTTAAAGGTATTACGTACATATAATTGGGATACTAGAAAGCAAAGAAAGAATGGAGGAGAATATTTAAAATGAAATGGTTGAGAGTATTTCAAAACTAATGACAGACAAATCATAGAGCCAGGAAGCAGGATAAATACCAAAAAATCTATGCTTAGGCAAATCATACACAAATTGTAGAAAATGAAAGACAAAGAGAAAATCTTAAAAGATGCCAGAGGATAAAAAAAACTGTATCCATAGAGGAATAATGATAAGAACTACAGTGGACTTCTCATCACAAATCATTCAAGCAAGAAGAGAGTGAAATGAAATATTTAAAGTGTTATAAGAAAAAAACCACCAACCTATAATTCCAAATCCACAAATTCTCCTTCAAAAGTGAAGGATAAATAAAGACTTTCTCAGACAAACAAAACCTGGGTGGTTCATTGCCAACAGAACTGCCCTACAAAAAATATTAAAAATGGTTATTTAGGGAGAAGGAAATAACATAGGTAAGAAACCTGGATTGACATAAAGAAAGAATCCTCAGAGAAGAAATAAATGAAGGTAAAATCAAATCTTTCAGTTCTCTTATTTTTAATTGATCTAAAAGAAAACTGTTTAAATTAACAGTAGTAACAATGTACTGGATGATTAGGCCATATATATAAATAAAGTGAATGACAGCAATGTTGTAAGAAATGGGAGGGAGGAATCGAGTATACTCTGTTATAAGTTAACCACACTATACATGTGAAGCAGTATAGTATTGTTTGAAGGTAAACTTGGATTTGTTTAAAGTGTTTATGGCAAGCTCTAGGATAACCTCTAAATTTTGTTAAAAGAAATATAATTGATACTTTAAAAGAGGAAACAAAATGAAATGAAATAAAATGTTCATTTAAAATAAAAAAGCAGAAAAAGAAGGAAAAAGGAAACAAAGAACAAATGCAATGAATAAACATAGTTACTAATATGATAGATATTAATCCAACTATATTAATAATCACTTTAAATATGAAGGGTCTAAATAATGCAATTAAAATATAGAGATTGCCAGAATAGACAAAAGAACAAGACCCAACTATATGCTGTCTACACAAACTCACTTTTTATTTATTTATTTATTTTTGAGACAGGGTGTCACTCTGTTGCCCAGGCTGGCATGTAGTGGTACAATCATGGCTCACTGAAGCCTGGACTCCCTGGGCTCAAGTGATCCTCTCACCTCTTCCTCTTGGGTAGCTGAGACCACAGGTATGCACCACTATGCCCAGCTAATTTTTGTATTTTTTTTGCATAGATGGGTTTTTGCTATGTTGCCCAGGTTGGTCTCGAATTTCTGAGCTCAAGCAATCTGGACACTTTGGCCTCCCAAAATGCTGGGATTACAGGCATGAGCCACAGCACCTGGCCCACAAACCCACTTTAAATACAAAGACTCTGCTATGTTAAAAGTAAGGAGATGAAGAAAAAGACAGTATGCTAACACTAATCAAAAGGAAGCTAGAGTATTTATATTAATTTCAGAAAAAGCAGATTCAAAACAAGAAAATGTATCAGGGATAATGAAGGGTATTACACAATAATATATGAGTCAATTCTCTAAGAAGACATACAATTCTAAACATGTATGCACATAACAATGGAACATATTAAAACATGTGGAGCAAAAATTGAAAGAACTGCAAGGAGAAACAGAACATCCATTATTATTGCTCAATATTTCTTTTTTCTTTTTCTTTTTGAGACAAGGTCTCACTCTGCTGACCAGGCTGGACTGCAATGGTGGGATCTCAGCTCACTGCAACTTCTGCCTCCTAGGCTTAAGCAATCCTCCCAACTCAGCCTTGTGAGTAGCTGGGACTACAGGTGTGTACCACCATGCCTGGCTAATTTTTGTATATATATATTTTTGGTAGAGACAGGGTTTTGCCATGTTGCCCAGGCTGGTCTTGAACTTCTGGGCTCAAGCAGTCTGCCCACCTCGGCCTCCCAAAGTGCTGGGATTACAGGCATGAGCCACCACACTCAGCCTATTGTTGGATATTTCTACACCTCTCTTTTGGTAAGTGATAGATCCAGCAGGCAGAAAATCAATAGGTACATAGTTGAACTGAACAGCATTATCACTCGACTTGATCTAATTGACATTTACAGAATACTTCATCCAACAACAGCAGAATACAAACATTTTTCTCAAGCTCATATTGAACATTCACCAAGACATACTACAACGTGGGCCACAAAACACACCTTAACAAATTTAAAAGAATAGAAATCATACAATGAATGCTCTCAGACCATAATGAAATTAAACTAGAAATCATTAACAGAAAAGTAGCTGAAAATTTCCCAAATATTGAGAAATAAACAACACATTACTAAATAACACGAGTTAAATAAGTCTCAATAAAAAGTTTAAAATATTTTGAACTAAATAAAAACAAAAATACAACTTATCAAGATTGACGGGATGCAACAAAAGTAGTGCTTAGAGGGAAACTTATAGCATTAAGTGCATATATTCAAAGATAACTTTAAAATCAGTAACCTAATCTCCCACCTTAGGAAACTGAGAAAGAAAAACAATTTAAGCCTAAATGAAGCAGAAGAAAAAAATATTAAAAATAAGAGCATAAAAGTCAATGAAATGGAAAACAAGGAAACAGCAGAGAAAATCAACTGTATCAGCCAGTACTGAAAGGGATACATCCAGAACTAATTCAACTGGTTTACCTTTGGCCCACTCTTGCTGAAAAGGAGGAAAGCAAGGATAAACGAAGTCTACCATGAAACCCATCACTTAAGACAGGATTTCCTCCTCTATTCACTTCTCTGTCATTTGTTCATATGTTTACTAGCAAAAATACATTGTCTACTATGCCAGACAATGTATTATTTCTAGACAATTACAAATATAAATAAGACTTAGTTGCTGAAATAGCATAACTAAACTAATAATAGCAATTAACATTCATTGACTATGTGGCAGCAGCAGTTCAAAGCAGTTTTTACATATTAATTCATTTAAATCTCCCATTACCTATGAAGTAGGTATTATTTTTTTTTCCAACTTTTATTTTAGGTTCAGAAAGTACATGTGGTTTTGTTATGTGGGTAAATTGCATGTTGCAGGATTTTGGTGTACAGATTATTTCGTCACCCAGGTAATAAGTACAGTATGTGATAGGTAGTTTTTTATTCTACCCTCTTCCCACCCTCCATTCTCAGGTAGTCCCCGGTGTCCATTGTTTCCTTTTTGTCCATGTGTACTCAATGTTTAGCTCCCACTTATAGGTAAGAACATTGTGGTATGTGGTTTTCTGTTCCTGTATTAATCCACTTAGGGTAATGGTCTCCAGCTCCATTCACATTGCTGCAAAAGACATATCTCGTTCTTTTTTATGACTGCATAGTATTCCATGGTATATATGTACCACATTTTCTTTATCCAGTCTATTGTTGATGGGCATTCAGGTTGATTCCATGTCTTTGCTACTGTGAATACTTCTGTGGTGAACATATATATGTATCTTTACAGTAGTATGATTTGGGAATATACCCAGTAATGGGATTGCTGGGTCAAATGGTTTTAAGTTCTTTGAGAACTCTGCAAACTGCTTTACACAGTGGGTGAACTAACTTACATTCCCACCAGCAGTGTATAAGCTTTCCCTTTTCTCTGCAACCTTGCCAGCATCTATTATTTTTTGACTTTTTAGTATAGCCATTCTAACTGGTGTGAGACGGCATCTCACTGTGGTTTTGATTTGCATTTCTCTAATGATTAATGACATTGAACATTTTTTCATATGTTTGTTGGCTGCATACATGTTTTCTTTTGAGAAGTGTCTGTTCATGTCCTTTGCTCATTTTTTTAAAAGGGGGTTGTTTGTTATTTTCTTGTTGATTTGTTTAAGTTCCTTCTAGATTCTGGATATTAGACCTTTGTCACATGCATAGTTTGCAGATCTTTTCTCCAATCCAATTCTGTAGGTTGTTTGCTCTGTTAATGGTTTTTGTTTTTTTTTTTGCTGTGCAGAAGCATTTTAATTTAATTAGGTTCCATTGGTCAATTTTTGCTTTTAGCATCTTAGTTATGATATCTTTGCAAGGGCCTATGTCCAGAGAGGCATTTACTGTGCTTTCTTCCAGGGTTGTTTTTTTTTTCTTCAACTTTTAAGGATGTGCAGGTTTGCTACATAGATAAACATGTGCCATGGTGGTTTGCTGCACAGATCATCCCATCACCTAGGTATTAAGCCCAGCATCATTAGCTATTCATCCTGATGCTCTCCCTCTCCTCTCACTGCCCTCTGAAAGGCCCCAGCATGTGTTGCTTTGCCCACATGTGTCCATGTGTTCTCATTATTTAGCCTTTCAGCTCCCACTTATAAATAAGAACGTGCAATGTTTGGTTTTCTGTTCCTGCATTAGATTGCTGAGGATAACAGCTTTCAACTCCATCCATAACCCTGCAAAGGACATGGTCTCATTCCTTTTTATGGCTGCATAGAATTCCATGGTATATATCTACCACATATTCTTTATCTAGTCTATCACTGATAGGGTTTAGGTTGATTCTATGAATAGTGCTGCAATGAATATACACATGCATGTATCTTTTATATTCCTTTGGGTATATACCCAGTAATGGGATTGCTGGG
The DNA here is from genome assembly GCF_006542625.1 of Nomascus leucogenys. Lineage (NCBI taxonomy): Eukaryota > Metazoa > Chordata > Mammalia > Primates > Hylobatidae > Nomascus > Nomascus leucogenys. Next base: position 91,947,494 of record NC_044381.1, on the reverse strand, counting down.
TCAAATGGTATTTCTGCCTCTAGGTCTTTGAGGAATTGCCACAATTTTTGAGCTAATTTACACTCCCACCAACAGTGTAAAAGTGTTCCTTTTTCTCCGCAACCTCACCAGCATCTGCTGTTTTTTGATTTTTAACAATAGTCATTCTGACTGGCGTGAGATGGTATCCCATTGTGGTTTTGATTTGCATTTCTCTAATGATCAGTGACGTTGAGCTTTTTTCATGTTAGTTCACTGCATGTACATCTTTTGAGAAGAGTCCTTTGCTCACTTTTTAATGGGATTGTTTGATTTTTCTTGTAACTCTAAGTTCCTTGTAGATTCTGGGTATTAGACCTTTGTCAGATGGATAGATTGCAAAAACTTTCTCCCATTCTGTAGGTTGTTTGTTCACTCTGATGATAGTTTCTTGTGCTATGCAGAAGCTCTCTTGGTTTAATTAGATCCCATGTGTGAATTTTTGCTTTAGTTGCATTGCTTTCAGTGTTTTCGTCATGAAATCATTACCCATGGCTATGTCCTGAATGGTATTGCCTAGATTTTCTTCTAGTGTTTTTATAGTTTTGGATTTTACATTCAAGTCTTAATCCATCTTGAGTTAACTTTTGTAGATGGTGTAAAAAAGGGGTCCAGTTTTAATTTTCTGCATATGGCTAGCCAGCGGTCCCAGCACCATTTATTAAATAGAGAGTCCTTTCCCCATTGCTGCTTTTTGTCAGGTTTGTCCAAGATCAGATGGTTGCAGGTGTGAGGTCTTAATCCTGAGTTCTCTATTCTGTTCCATTGATCTATGTGTCTGTTCTTGTACCAGTACCATGCATGCTGTTTTGGTTACTGTAGCCTTGTAGTATAGTTTGAAGTCAGGTAGCATGATGCCCCCAGCTTTGTTCCCTTTGCTTAGGATTGTCTTGGTTATTCAGCCTCTTTATTGGCTCCATATGAATTTTTAAAGTTTTTTTCTAATTCTGTGAAGAATGTAAAAAGTAGTTTAATGAGAATAGCATTAAATCTACAAATTACTTTGGGCAGTATGGCCATTTTCATAATACTGATTCTTCCTATCCATGAGCATGGAATGTTTCTCCATTTGTTTGTCCTCTCTGATTTGAGCAGTGGTTTATAGATCTCCTTGAGGAGGTCTTTCACTTCCCTTGTTAGCTATATTCCTAGATATTTTATACTTTTTGTAGCAATTGTGATTGGAAGTTCATCCATGATTCGTCTATCTGCTTACTTGTTGTTGGTGTATAGAAATGCTAGCAATTTTTGCAAATTGATTTTGTATCCTGAGACTTTGCTGAAGTTGCTTATCTGTTTACGGAGCTTTTAAGCTGAGATGATGGGGTTCTCTAGGTATAGAATCATGTCCTCTGCAAACAAAGATGGACTTCCTCTCCTCCTATTTGAATGCCCTTTATTTCTTTCTCTTGCCTGACTGTGCTGGGCAGAACTTCCAGTACCATGTTAAATAGGAGTGGCGACAGAGGGCATCCTTGTTTTGTGCCAGTTTTCAACAAGAATGCTTCCAGCTTTTGCCCATTCGGCATGCTACTGATTTGCCATAAATGGCTCTTATTATTTTAAGGTATGTTCCTTTAATACCTAGTTTATTGACAGTTTTTAACATGAAGGGATACTGGATTTTATCAAAGGCTTTTTCTGTATCTATTGAGATAATCATGTAGATTTTTGTCTTTAGTTCTGTTTATGTGATGAATCACATTTATTGACTCACATATGTTGAACCAACCTTGCTTCTTGGGGATAAAGGTGACTTGATTGTGGTGGATAAGCTTTTTGATGTGCTGCTGGCTGGATTCAGTTTGCCGGTAGTTTATTGAGGATTTTTGCATCTATGTTCATCAAGGATATTAGCCTGAAGTTTTCTTTTTTTGTTGCATCTCTGCCAGGTTTGGGTATCAGGATGATGCTGGCCTCACAGAATGAGTTAGGGAGAAGTCCCTCCTTTTCAATTTTTTGGAATATTTTCAGTAGAAATGATACCAGCTCTTCTTTGTACCTCTGATAGAATTCAGCTGTGAATCCAAATGGTCCTGGGCTTTTTTGGTTGGTGGGCTATTACTGCCTCAATTTCAGAACTCATTATTGGTCTATTCAGGGATTCAATTTCTTCCTGGTTCAGTCTTGTGAGGGTGCATATGTCCAGGAATTTATCCATTTCTTCTAGATTTCTAGTTTATGTGCATAGAGGTGTTTATAGTATTTTCTAATGGTTGTATTTCTGTGGGGTCAGTGGTAATATGCCCACTTATCATTTCTGATTGTGTGTATTTGATTGTTTTCTCTTTTCTTCTTTATTATTAGTCTAGCTAGTGGTCTATTTTGTTAATTTTTTTTAAAAAAATAGCTCCTGGATTCACTGATTTTTTGAAGAGGTTTTCATGTCTCTATCTCCTTCAGTTCAGCTCTGAATTTTGTTATTTCTTGTCTTCTGCTAGCTTTGTGGTTTGCTTGTTCTTCGTTCTCTAGTTCTTTTAGTTGAGATGCTAGGTTGTTAACCTGAGATCTTTCCCGCTTTTTGATATGGGCATTTAGTGCTAGAAATCTCCCTCTTAACACTGCTTTAGCATCCCAGAGATTCTGGTAAGTTGTCACTTTGTTCTCATTAGTTTTGAAGAACTATTTGTTTGTTTGTTTGAGACACAATCTCATTCTTTTGCTCAGGCTGGAATGCAGTGATGCGATCTCAGCTTACTGCAACATCTGCCTCCTGGGTTCAAGAGATTATCGTGCCTCAGCCTCCCAAGTAGTTGGGATTACAGATGGGCACCACCATGCATTGCTAATTTTTATACCTTCAGTAGAGATGAGTTTTCACCATGTTGGCCAGGCTGGTCTGAACTCCTGGCCTCAAGTGATCCTTCTACCTCAGCCTCCCAAAATGCTGGGATTACAGGTGTGACCCACTGCACCTGGCTAGCAAATAACTTCTTGATTTCTGCCTTATTTACCCAAGAGTCATTAGGAGCATATTTTTCAATTTCCATGTAGTTGTGTGATTTTGAGTGAATTTCTTAATTTGACAGTGCTGTGGGTCTGATAGACTGTTAACGATTTCAGTATTTTTTGCATTTGCTGAGGAGTATTTTACCTCTGATTATGTGATCAATTTTAGAGTAAGTGCCATGAGAAGAATGTATATTCTGTTGTTTTGGGGTGGAAAGTTCTGTAGATATCTATCAGGTTCACTTGATCCAGAGCTGAGTTCAGGCCCTGAATATCTTTGCTAATTTTCTGTCTCAATGATCTGTCTAGTACTGTCAGTGGGGTATTACAGTTTCCCACTATTATTGTGTGGGAGTTTGAGTCTCTTTGTAGATCTCCAAGAACTTGCTTTATGAATTTGGGTGCTTCCGTATAGGGCACATATATATTTAGGATAGTCAGCTTTATTGAATTGAACCCTTTACCATTATTTAATGCCCTTCTTTGTCTTTTTTAATCTTTGATGGTTTAAAGACTGTATATTCTGTTGTTTTGGGGTGAAAAGTCCTGTAGATATCTATCAGGTCCACTTGATCCAGAGCTGAGTTTGGGTCCTGAATATCTTTGCTAATTTTCTGTCTCAGTGATCTCTCAAGTACTATCAGTGAGGTGTTACAGTCTCCTACTACTATTGTGTGGGAGTTTGAGTCTCTTTATAGGTCTCCAAGAACTTTCTTTATGAGTTTGGGTGCTTCTGTATTGGGTGCATATATATTTAGGATAGTTAGCTTTTTTTTACTGAATTGAGCCCTTTACCATTATATAATGTCCTCCTTTATCTTTTTTAATCTTTGTTGGTTTAAACTCTGTTTTGTCAGAAACTGGGATTGCAACCCCTGATTTTTTCTGTTTTCCATTTGCTTGGTAAATTTTCCTCTATCCCTTTATTTTGAGCCTCTGTGTGTCTCTGCATGTGAGATGGGTCTCTTGCAGACAGCATACTGATGGGTCTTGGCTCTTTATCCAGCTTGCATTCTGTCTTTTAATTGGGGCATTTAGTCCATTTACATTTAAGGTTAGTATTGTTAGGTGTGAATTTGATCCTTTCATCATGATGATAGCTGGTTATTGTACCTTGTGTATGTGGTTGTGTATGTGGTTGCTTCATAATGTCACTGGTCTGTGTACTTTAGTGTGTTTTTGTAATGGCTGTAACATTTTTTCCTTTCCATATTTAGTGCTTCCTTCAAGATCTTTTGTAAGGCAGGCCTGGTGGCGATGAATTCCCTCAGGATTTGCTTGTCTGAAAAGAATCTTATTTCTGCTTTGCTTATGAAGCTTAGTTTGGCCAGATATTAAATTCTGGGTTGAAAATCCTTTTATTAAGCCACATGATTATCTCAATAGATGCAGAAAAGGCCTTCATAAAATTCAACACTACTTCATGCTAAAAACACTCAATAAACTAGCTATTGATGAAACATATCTCAAAATAATAACTATTTACGACAAACCCATAGCCAATATCATATTGAATGGGCAAAAGCTAGAAGCATTCCCTTTGAAAACTGGCATAAGACAAGGATGCTTTCTCTCACCACTCCTATTCAACACAGTATTGGAAGTTCTGGCCAGGGCAATCAGGCAAGAGAAAGAAATAAAGGCTATTCAAATAGTAAGAGAGGAAGTCAAATTACCTCTGTTTGCAGATGGCATGATTGTATATTTAGAAAACCCCATTGTTTCAGCCCAAAAACTGCTTAAGCTGATAAGCAGCTTCAGCAAAGTCTCAGGATATAAAATCAATGTGCAAAAATCACAAGCATTCCTATATACCAATAATAGAAAAAGAGAGAGCCAAATCATGAGTGATCCCATTCACAATTCCTACAAAGAAAATAAATACATAGGAATATAACTTACAAGGGACGTGAAGGACCTACCTCTTCAAGGAGAACTACAAACTGCTGCTCAAGGAAATAAGAGAGGACACAAACAAATGGAAAAACATTCCATGCTCATGGATAGGAAGAATCAATATCATGAAAATGGCCATACTGCCCAAAGTAATTTACAGATTCAATGCTATTCCCATGAAGCTACCATTGAATTTCTTCACAAAACTAGAAAAAACTACTTTAAATTTCATATGGAACCATAAAAGAGCCCATAGAGTCCAGACAATCCTAAGCAAAAAGAACAAAGCTAGCGGCATCATGCTACCTGACTTCAAATTATATTACAAAGCTACAGTAACCAAAACTGCATGGTACTGGTAACAAAACAGATACATAGACCAATAGAACAGAACTGAGGCCTCAGAAATAACACCACACATCTAAAACCATCTGATCTTGGACAAACCTGACAAAAAGAAGCAATGGGGAAAGGATTCCCTATTTAATAAATGGTGCTGGGAAAACTGGCTAGCCATAAGCAGAAAACTGAAACTGGACCCATTCCTTATATTTTATACAAAAATTAACTCCAGAAAGATTAAAGACTTAAAACCAAAAACCATAAAAACCCTAGAAGAAAACCTAGGCAATACCATTCAGGGCATAGGCACGGGCAAAGACTGCATGACTAAAACACCAAAAGCAATTGCAACAAAAGCCAAAATTGACAAACGGGGTCTAATTAAACTAAAGAGCTTCTGCAAAGCAAAAGAAACTATCCCCAGAGTGAACAGGCAACCTACAGAATGGGAGAAAATTTTTGCAATCTATCCATCTGACTAATAGGGCTAATACCCAGAATCTACAAGGAACTTAAACAAGTTTATAAGAAAAAAACAACCCACCCCATCAAAAAGTGGACAAAAGATATGAAGAGACCCTTCTCAAAAGAAGACATTTATGCAGCCAACAAATATATGAAAAAAAGCTCATCATCATTGGTCATTAGAGAAATGCAAATCAAAACCACAATGAGATACCATCTCATGACTGTTAGAATGGTGATCATTAAAAAGTCAGGAAACAATAGATGCTGGAGAAGCTCTGGAGAAATAGGAATGCTTTTATACAGTCGGTGGGAGTGTAAATTAGTTCAACCATTGTGGAAGACAGTGTAGTGATTCTTCAAGGATCTAGAACCAGAAATACCATTTGACCCAGCAATCCCATTACAGAGTATATACCCAAAGGATTATAAATCATTCTACTATCAAGACACAAGCACACATATGTTTATTGCAGCACTATTCGCAATAGCAAAGACTTGGAACCAACCCAAATGCCCATCAATGATAGACTGGATAAAGAAAATGTGGCACATATACACCATGGAATACTATGCAGCCATAAAAAAGAATGAGTTCATGTCCTTTGCAGGGACATGGAAGAAGGGGGAAATCATCATTCTCAGCAGACTAACACAGGAACACGAAACCAAAAACCACATGTTCTCACTCACAAGTGGAAGCTGAACAATGAGAACACATGGACACAGGGAGGGGAACATCACACACCAGGGTCTGTCAGGGAGTGGGGGACAAGGGGATAGAGAGCATTAGGACAAATACCTAATGCATGAGGGGCTTAAAACCTAGATGACAGGTTGATGGGTACAGCAAACCACCATGGCACATGTATACCTATGTAACAAACCTGCACGTTCTGCACATGTATCCCAGAACTTAAAGTATAATAAATTAATTAAGAAAAGAAAATTATTTTAGGAATGTTGAATTTAACCCCCCAATCTCTTCTGACTTGTAGGGTTTCTGTTGAGAGGTCCACTGTTAGTCTGATGGGTTTTCCCTTGTAAGTGACCTGGCCTTTCTCTCTGGCTGCCCTTAACATTTTTTCTTTCATTTTGGTCTTGGAGAATCTGATGATTATGTGTCTTGGGTTGATCTTCTCATGGAATATCTTACTGGGGTTCCCTGCATTTCCTGAATTTGAACATTGACCTGTCTTGGTAGGTTGGGGAAGTTCTCCTAGATGAAAGCCTGTAGTATGTTTTCCAACTTGGTTCCATTCTCCCTGTCTCTTTCAGGTACCCCAATCAGTTGTAGATTCAGTCTCTTTACATAATCTCATATTTCTCAGAGGTTTAGTTCATTCCTTTTCATTCTTTTTCTCTATTCTTCTCTGCCTGTATTATTTGAGAAAGACAGTCTTGAAGCTCTGAGATTCTTTCCTCCACTTGGTCTATTCTGCTATTGATACTTGTGATTGCATCGTGAAGTTATCATGTTGTGTTTTTCAGCTCCATTAGGTCAGTTATGTTCCTCTCTAAACAGGCTATTCTGGCTTCCAGCTCCTGTACTGTTTTGTCATGATTCTTAGCTTCTTTGCACTGGGTTACAACATGCTCCTGTAGCTCAGTGACATTCATCATTACCCACCTCCTGAAGCCTTATTCTGTCAATTCAGCCATCTCAGCCTCAGCCTAGTTCTGTGCGCTTGCTGGAGATGTGTTGCAGTCATATGGAGAAGAGGCACTGTGGCTTTTTGAGTTTTCAGTATTTTTGCATCGATTCTTTCTCATTTTGTGGGCTTATCTACCTTTGATCTTTGAGGATACTAACTTTTGAATGGGGTTTTTGTGGGGTCTTTTTTGTTGATATTGTTGTTTTCTGTTTGTTTTTCTTTTAACGGTCAGGCCACTCTAGCATAGGGCTGCTGTGGTTTGCTGGGGGTCCACTCCAGGCCCTAGTTGGCTCATTTTTTCCTGTACCTGGAGGTTTTACCAGTGAAGGCTGTGAAACAGCAAAGATAGCAGCCAGCTCCTTCCTCTGGAAGCTCTGTTCCAGTAGGGTACTGACCTGTTGCTGGCCCAAACACACCTGTAGAAGGTGGCTGGAGACCCCTGTTGGGAGGTCTCACCCAGTCAGGAGGAATGGGATCAGGGATCTCCTTAAAGAAGCAGTCTGGCTGCTGTTTGGTAGAGCCGGTGTGTTGCATTGGGAGAGACCCTTCCTCGTCCAGACAGTTTGTATTCTCCAAAGCTGGCAGGCTGGAATGGCTGAGTCAACTGAACTGCAGAGATGGCGGCTGCCCCTCCCCACTGGAGCTCCGTCCCAGGGGGAGATCAAAGCTCTGTCTGTAGAACCCTTGCTGGAGTGGCTAAAGCCTCCATAGGGAGATCTCACCCAGTTAGGAGGAACGGATCTAGGTTCTGCTTAAAGAAGCAGTCTCGCCATGATCTGCCAAGGCAGCTGTGCTGCATTGTGGAGGACCCTTCCTTGTTCATATGGTTTGTATTCTCCAAAGGTGGCAAGCTGGAATGGCTGAGTCTACTGAGCCACATAGATGGTGGCCGCCCCTCTCCCCAGGAACTCAGTCCTGTCTCAGGCAGACTCCAGCCTGTTGTTGGCTGGCTAGAATTCCAAGCCAGTAAGTCTTGACTTGTGAGGTGCCGTGGAAGTGGGGCACACAGAATGACGCTGCTTAGCTCCCTGAATTCAGCACCCTTCCTAGGGATATGTATGGATGGATTTCCCGCCTTGCCAGGGATGCCAGGGCCAGAATTGTAAAACTCCTGGGTCTCTGTTTGTGCCTGAGTGGCTGCTCTGTCGAGACTCCACACAGCTCTGTGTCTTGGACCCAAAGACCTGGTAGTGTGGGCTCACAAGAGGATCTCCTGATTCGCCAGTTGCAAAGATTCATGGGAGAAGCATGGTTTCCTGGGTAGGGTTGCAGAATCACTCACTGCTTCCCTTGGCTGAGGGTGGGGGTTCCTTTGGCTCTGTGCCACTCCCAGGTGGGCTGTTGCCCCCACCCCCTGTTTTTCTTCATTCTGCGTGGGTTGAGTTGTTTGTTTAGTTAGTTCCAATGTGAGATCCTGGATATATAAGTTGAAGGTGCTGAATTCCCTTGCCCCTTTTCATTCCTTTCCGTGAGTTCTGCAGGCCACAGACCACAGCTGCTTCTAATTGGCCATTTGAACCTCCCTTCTAGGGTTTTTATAGTTTATCATTGTTATCGCTATCTTACAGATGAAGAAACTGAGGCACAGAAAAGTTAAATAATTTGCCATGATCACACAGCTACTAAGTGAGAGAGTCTGGCCCTAGCTCTTAATCACCATATTGTATTATAATACTCAAGAAAATTCCCAGCTTTCTTGAAAATCTACTCTGTCTACTGGAAACTGTCACATTAAGGATACAGGTCTTATATTCTTATATTTAATACCAAGCCCTTCATGTGTAATTTAAAAATCATTTCTTCCTTCCCACCTTCTTTTTTTTTTTGAGATGGGGTCTCACTCTGTTGCCCAGGCTGGAACGAAGTGGTATAATTACAGCTCATTGCATCCTTGAACTCCTGGGCTCAAGCAGTCCTCCTGTTTCAGCCTCCCAAGGATTTGGAATGACACATTTGTTTTTGGCTGTAATAAGTGGAAACATGAGGGAGGGCATATAGATCTCTATGTAATGTACTTTCATATATTCGAAAAAAATGGTAAGGGATTTATGAAAGAAAAATAAATTTATTGGAGATTACTCTAAAAGAGCTTTTTGGTATTTGAAGCTTACCTACAAATACTCTAAAGAAGAGAGCTGTTTTTGACATGTATAAAGACTTTTTTTTAACAGCGATCTCTCTTGTAAGTAATTAAGTACAAGTAATTACATAATTACTTGATTATGTAGCAGCACTAAAATTTTACAGGAGGTTTTTCACTTAAACTCTAGCCTTATAAAAATAATTGCCACAAGTCAAAATTATTTTCTAAATGTAGTAATTCTTTTTGCTTTTAATTTTTTTTGGGGGGTGAAATCTAGATCTATTTCTGTTCAGCAACCAAACCCAGATAAATATGTATTTAATAATGTGTCACTGTGTTCTGACACTGACTTAAAAACTTAGAATGAATCCCCAAGTTACAGTGGCGAGGTACACCTAGATGGGAAATGAAATTATAAGCTAAGGTCACAATCCAGAGAATTTCTTTGGTCATACATTTCTGAAATCATTAGTCAGATTAGGATAAGAATGCCATTTATCTTAATATATGCATCACCAAATAATAAGATTGAGAGGCAGAAAAATTGTGGGGTTCCCCCCCTTTCTTTCATTCTTTCTTTTCTTTTGTAAAGTGAGCTGTCTGATCATTGCAAATTTCCTCGAGTTCTTAGAACTCTAATTAAAATGTGGTAATTGGTTATGTTACCTCAATTACCATGATGCATGGACATTGATGCAAAGTGACACCAATTGAATCCTTTGGGTGTTTTACCCTGGGGCCATCCCATTTATCGTGGCCTTATTATTTTCAATTATATGGCTAGATGTGTTATGTATTTTGGGGGCCAATAAATGTGTAAGGTTTCTCTGGACACGAAGTTCTGTTTTCAATGCTGGAGTTCTGGAGTGCCACAGCAAAAAAAAAAATATATTTGTACAAAGAATAAAAACTTAAAACCCTAAATTCACAAAGGATTCAAAAGCACACTTACTGAAATAAAAATATTTCAAAGGAATCCATATTATTTCTGTTTAAAACATTTAATTGAAAAGCAAGAATAATTTACTTGCTACTGATAACTACTTGTCTGAACTCAGAAAACAGTGATAGACTATTCAGAGGGCTTATATGAGAGTTAGAGAGGTAAGGAAACAGACAGGAAAGGCAAATTTTTCTTGCTTTTAAGATAAAGGTTTAGGCCGGGTGCAGTGGCTCAGGCCTGTAATTCCAGCACTTTGGGAGGCCGAGGCGGGCAGATCATGAGGTCAGGAGATCAAAACCATCCTGGCTGACACGGTAAAACCCCATCTCTACTAAACATACAAAAAAAAAAAAAAAAAATTAGCCGGGTGTGATGGTGGGCACCTGTAGTCCCAGCTACTCGGGAGGTTGAGGCAGGAGAATGGCATGAACCTGGTAGGTGGAGCTTGCAGTGAGCTGAGATGGCACCACTGCACTGCAGCCTCAGCGACAGGGCAAGATTCCATCTCAAAAAAAAAAAAAAGAAAAAAATATATATATATTTTATATATATATATATATATATATATAAAGGTTTAGGTCTTTCAGAGGGCTAAGTAGAGCTGAACTGAGTATTTTACAGATGTATATTATCAGAGATCTGTCCTCAGAGTGAACATGAAAGTTAGAGTGCACCAAAATGGTTACAGAACAAAGTGTTTTCCAATGGGGACGCTGCTGGCATTTGTGGAAAAATCTGTCTGCATACAGGGTTGTTTCATGCATTGTTACTATCTCCCCAGATGCACCCACTCAATGGCAGTGGTGTCCTCAGTTGTTAGAAATGACCCCAGAACGTTTTCCTAAAAAATCTGGGAGTGAATTGGACATTACTTGGGGACATCATCAATAAATGTAATATGACACTTTTTGAAATCATTTTCATTTTCTGAGAATGATACTTGTGTCTTCACCAGTTATTTTTTTAAATCACATTCTCATATTTCTGAAAACTAAAGAGAAATTTGTGTCCTTTTACTCATTCGTTTATGTCTTGGTTGGTTTGGCTGTGTCCAAATAAGTATAGCATTCGTTTATATGGTGCAGATGACGTAAGAATCTGAACTGAGAAAGTTGTGAGAGAAAGAAGTTGTCCTGTACAAAGATCTTTCAAAGACTGGCAAAGCAAGGATATTTATGGCAAAATCCCATACTATTTCCAACCAACACTCAAAGAGCCTTATATTTACAACACTTTGCAAGTACTTTCCCAACTAAGCTTCACACATATATTAACTGTCAGATCATTTTTCCCTTCATTTTTGTCTTTGGATTCAAGAAAACTGCCAACAGGAAACTCGAGAAAGTTTTACATAGAACTCATTCAATTACTTTTGGTAATATTTTAAAAGTAAAAAACATTGAATGATCATATATGATGATGTTATCCAAAGCGTTTCATTCATAAAAATACATATTAAAAATCTAAACTGTAACTTATTAATTATTCAAACTTTCTCAATTCAAAATTTAATTTTTAACTTTAATTATTCAAAAGAAATGTTTTGGCTGGGCGCGGTGGCTCACGCTTGTAATCCCAGCACTTTGGGAGGCCGAGGCGGGCGGATCATGAGGTCAGGAGATCGAGACCACGGTGAAACCCCGTCTCTACTAAAAATACAAAAAAAATTAGCCAGGCGTGGTGGTGGGCGCCTGTAGTCCCAGCTACTCGGAGAGGCTGAGGCAGGAGAATGGCGTGAACCCGGGAGGTGGAGCTTGCAGCGAGCCGAGATTGCGCCACTGCACTCCAGCCCGGGCGACAGAGCGAGACTCCGTCTCAAAAAAAAAAAAAACAAAAAGAAAAGAAATGTTTTCCCTCTCAAGATTTACTTTCTTTATTCTGTTATTTCTCATTCTTTGGTTTGAAATTTTTCCAAATAATACCAATAGTTAATTCTATTCATGTATTTCTTCTGATGAATCCAACTCTTTATGTAAGAGCCAATTTTCATTGGAAGGACATGCAATAGAGAAAAAAGAGCCAATGAACAAGAATGGAGGGAAGCACTGGATTTATTTCCAAATGGTGTTCTCTAATTCAATCCAGTCTAACTTGAGTCTGCAGATCTTTAATATGTCATGCCAAAGTCCTTAGAACTGACTAATGAATAGAAAATAGTATATTAACAAAAATTACTGTGCTATCAATCATTTATGTGATTCTTCTTGTATTCAATTCAAAAAGGAATTCCAGGCAGTCTCCAATAAAAAGAATAATAATATAAATCATTAACACAAGATATTCTAAACAACCAAAGTAGTCTTAGGGGGAAGAAAGGCAAGAAATTGTTATCAATAAACCCTTTAAGAACTAAAAGAACTTTACATCTTGGAGTCAGATACGCCTGCATCCACACCTTTCTCCACCTACTGGCTGCATAACCTTGTATAATTTATTTAATCTATCAAAAATTTAGTTTCTTCATCTTCGGTTGTTATGAAGATTAAATAACACAACATATTAAAAGTGGTAACACAGCAACTGAGAAACAGTACATGTTCAATGCTGTTAGCAAGTAATACAACAGCCCCACTCTCTTGGTGAGTGACACTTAAGATATGCCACATGGGTTTTTAGAGGGATCTCCAGCAGTAAATTAGACAAACAAAACTAATATGGAAAAAAGTTAAAAACTGAGAAACATGTCTCCTCACAATGTATAACACCCTCTTGTGTTAGCAATTTTGCAGATTCCCCTGAGGAAATTGTGTATACTAGACTGAACCTGTTCAGTAGAGAGGTTTGTTAAGACGGCATTTGAGAAGAGAAATTTGATTTGTGGTATATACAAATCACTGCTGGAAAACTGTCCTTCTTACTACAAATTCCATAAACGTCATGAGTTTCTGTGAAGCATGTGTGAATTTAATAAGAATTCCCATGGACTTATAGGAAATGCTTAAATAAGTGTCAGTGAACTATCAGTGGTCCACCAGTACACACAGCAGCCCAAATCCTCTTCTCTAGTTTCTCTAGCACTTTAAAACGGAAAGTGCTTGCTTATGCCTTTTTCTTAAAGTTCTCATAAGGAATTATTGCTTTTCGTAGCCCATTTAGATATAATTTTTGACAATTAAAACTTCTCCATATGTCACATGTGATAAGAAAATTTGATCCATAATTTCCCAAAATATATTGAAAATAGAATTTCCAAATCTAAGTCACTTAATTTGTATTTAGTTTCCAAATCTAAGTCACTTAATTTGTATTTATGAAAGTCTTGTTCATTTACTTGATTTAAAGGTGGCTGCATATGTACCATTCTTATCATTAAAGAAGGCCTTGTCTTAGAGAGGCAGTTTAGGATGTTGATTCAGGACACTGACTCTGAAGCCAGAGCTCCCAGGTTCAAATCTCAGATGAGTTACAAACCAGGTGGTAACTCTGGAAAAGTTGCTGAAATTTTCTTTGCCTCAATTTTTTTCTTCTGTAAAATAGAGGATAATGGCACGTAAATTATATGGTTATTATGAGTCTTAAAGGACTTAACATTGCCTGATATATATCAAGTGCGATGTGTTAGCTGTTATTAGCATTGTTTGGTTCCTCAGAAAAGGAATGCCCATTTTCATTTACTTATTCCAAGACAAGGATACTCACTGCCGGGCTTCAGGGTAATCTATCAACTCCTTTGTAATTAAAATTCTGAATATGTGTTTTTTTTTAAACAGCTTTATTGAGGTATAATTTAAATAAATTATACATATTACAATGTAAAATTTTATGTTTTGATATAAGAATACACATACAAAATGATCACAACAAACAAGCTCATGAATATTTCTATCACTCCCAAAAGATTTCTCATTACCCTTTGTTATTGCTCCAGTGAAGATTTTACCCTATGATTTTTTTTCTAAAATTTTCTACATTTTACATTTAGGTCAATTATTTATTTTGCTTAATTTTTATATGGTACATTATACAGATCAATGTATGTCTGTGCATATGGAAATTCAATTGTTCCAGGATCATTTGTTGAAAAGACTATTCTTTCTTCACTGAATTGCCTTTGTACTTTTGTTAAAAATTAATTGACCATTTATGTGTAGCTCTATTTCTGAACTATTTATTCTGTTCCATTGACGTATTGTTGACCTTGACAGCAATGCTGTACTTTCTTGACTACTGTAGCTTTATTATAATTCTTGATATCAGGAGGTATAAATCCTCCAATTTAACTCATCTTTCTCAAAGTTGCTTTGGGTATTCTATGTCCTTTGCATTTCCAAATGAATTTTAGAATCAGCTTACAAATTTTTATGAAAACAAAAATCACTGAGATTTTCATTGGGATTACATTAATTCTATAGATAAATTTGGGGAGATTTGATATCTTAATATTGTGTCCTCTCCATTATTTAGTTATTATTTGTTAATAATTTCTCTCAGCAATATTTTGTAGCTGTTTGCATCAGTTCTTCCATATCTATTGTTAGATACATCCCTAAGCATTTCATGTACTATTAATATTATAAATTGAATGTTTAAAAACTTCAATTTATGACTATTTATCAATAATATCTAGAATATAATTGACATTTATATATTGATCTGGTATCCTATAACCTTGTTAACTTCCCTTATTTGTTCTTGTATCTTTTTATAGATTCTGTAGCAGTTTCTACACAGATGGTGATGGAATCTCTGAGTAAAAATAATTTTGCTTCTTAATTGCCAAATGGCATGTCTTAAATTCTTTTTCTTGCTTTATTGATCTGGCTAAAACTTCCAATACAATTTTGAATAGAAACAGGGAAATTGTACATCTTTGCCTTATTCCTGATCTTAGAGGAGAAGTATTCTGTTTTTTACTACTGAGTATGATGTTAACCATTGATTAGCTGTGGATCCCCTTTATTTAGTTTCTCCTTAGGTCTTTTCTTCCTTTCTTTTTCTTTCCCTTCCCTCCTCCCTCCCTCCCTTCCTTCCTTTCCTTCCTTTTTTGAGACAGAGTTGCTCTCTGTCACCCAGGCTGGAATACAGTGGCATGATCTTGGCTCACTGCAACCTCCACCTCCTAGGTTGAAGTAATTAACCTGCCTCAGTCTCCAGAGTAGCTGGGATTACAGGTGCGCACCACCATGCCCAGCTAAGTTTTTGTATTTTTAGTACAAATATGTACTGACCATGTTGGCCAGGCTGGTCTCAAACTCCTGGCCTCAAGTGATCCACCCACCTTGGCCTCCCAAAGTGTTGGGATTACAGGCGTGAGCCTCCCACCTGGACATTTTTTCCTTAGGTTTCTGAGAGTTTTTATCAGGAAGGATATTGGATTTTGTCAAATACTTTTTCAGCATTGAGATAATCAAATGGTTTTCCTCTCTGAGTGTGCAAATACGATGAATTACATTGATTTTTTTCAAGTATGAAACTATGTATTTCTAGGCTAAACCTCACAATATTTTACATACTTTTTAATGTATATAGTAGTTTCTATTTTACACTTTTTATTCGATTTGATAAAATTTTGTTAAGAATCTTTTTATCGACATTCATAAGGGATATCACCCAGCAGTTTTCTGGATGTAGTTTCTATTTTATATACTTTTGATTTGATTTGATAACATTTTGTTAAGAATCTTTTTATTGACATTCATAAGGGATATCATCCAGCAGTTTTCTTGTATTGCCTTTTTGACATCTGGGTAATGCTTGCCCAAGGAATGAGAATGAAAAATATTCTTTCCTTTTCAATTTCTGGACAACTTTGCATAAAATTAATATTATCTATTCTTCAAATGTTTGGTAGAATTCACCTATAAAGCCAACTAGGTCTAAAATTTTCTTTCTGGGGAGGTTTTAAACTAATGACTCAATGTATTTAGTAGACAAAAGAGTATTCATAAAATTATCTTCATATTCTCTTTTTTTTTTTTTTGAGAGTAAGTTTCACTCTTGTTGTCCAGGCTGGAGTGCAATGGCGCGATCTCAGCTGATAGTCTTCTTTTAATATTGGTAGAAGCTATAGTGATGTCTCTCTCTTATTCCTGATACTGATAATTTATTTTTCTCTTTTTTTCCCTAATCAGTCTAGCTAGAGGTTTATCAATTTCATTGGTCTTCTCAAAAATAACCCTAGCTTTTCATTTCATTGATTTTTTTCTTTATTATATTTCCTGTCTTCTATTTCACTGATTTCTGCTCTGATTTTATTATTTTCTTTCTCCTATTTACTTTGGGTTTAATTTGTTCTCCTTTTTCTAGTTTCATAAGTTGAAAACTAAGATCTTTGTTCTGGTGGCATCCCACATATTTTAATATTTTGTTACTATTCAGTTAAAAATACTTTCTAATTTCTCTTTTCATTTCTTCTTTGAACCATGAGTTGTATATAAGTGGGTTATTTAGCTTCCATGTATTTGAGGATTTTCCAAATATATTGCTATTACGTATTTCTAAACTAATTCTATTATAGTCAAATAACATACTTTGTATGATATGACTTATTTTAACTTAAAAAAATAGATATGGAGTCTCGATATACTGCTCAGGCTAGTCTCAGGCTGAAGCCATCCTCCTGCTTCAGCCTCCCAAAGTGCTGGGCTTACAGGCATGAGCCACTGCACCTGGCTGAATTCTTTTAAATTTAAGACTTGTTTTGTGGCTCAGAAGAGAGTTTTAGTAGATGTTATGTGTGCACTTGAATGTATATTCTGCTGCTGATGGATGGCATGACTGATTTTTAAATGTATATATTGTGTACAACATGATGTTTTGATACATGTAGTGAAGTGACTTCTATATTCAAGCAAATTTACATATCCATCATCTCAGATTGTACATTAGATCTCTAGATTTTTTAATAGGACCATAACTCCAACTTCATATCTTTTGACCTACATCTTTCCATTTCCCTTGTACCTGATTTCTGGTACCTTTAGATTCTCTGTTTCTTTCTTTTTTTCTTTTTAGCTTCCATATATAAGTGAGATCATGTAATATTTTTCTTTCTGTGTCTGGTTTATTTCACTTAGCATAATGTCCTCCAGTTTCATCCATGTTTTCACCAATAGCAGGATCTCCTTTTTTTTTAAGGCCAAATATTATATTGTGTGTATGTATGTGTATAAGCATGCATAAAAATATTTTTTCAATTTCTTTTTCCATTCATCTAATGGACACTTCAGTTGTTCCCATATCTTGGCTATGATAAATAATGATGCAATGAGCATGTGACTAAAGACATCCTTATGAGGCAGTGATTTCATTTCCTTTGGGTATAGACCTACAAGAGAGATTTCTGGGTCATATTGTAGTTCTATTTTCACTTTCTTTAGGAACCTCCATACCGCTTCCCACAGAGGCTACACCAATCTACATTCCTACCAACAGTGGACAAGGGTTCCCTTTCTTCGACACCCTCACTGACAATTGTTATTCATTGTCCTTTTGATAAAAGCCTTGGATAGAGTGTTTTAAGTTCCAATTAAATTGCTTTATAGTACCATTCCAAGTCTGTGATATCTTTACTGATTTTTCTGGTCTATCAGCTATTGAGAAAAAGTATTGGAATCTCTGCCCAAAATGGTCTGTTTTTGTTGTGTCCTCACAGTTGTATCAATTTTTGCTTTATGTATTTTAAAGGTGTTTTAGAGCATAAACATTTAGTAATATTATGTCTTCTTGATTAAATGGCATCTTTATCATTAAGAATGCGCTTCTTTATAATTTGTAATCTTCTTTGCTCTGAAATCTACACTGTTTACTATTAATACGCCACTCCAACTCTGTTTGTGTTAGCTTAATATATGTATTTCCATCTCTTTGCTTTATTATATCTTTATGTTTAAAGTGGGTTTCCTTTTTTTTTTCTGGTCCTGAGAGAGTCTCACTCTGTTGCCCAGGCTGGGGTACAGGGGCACAAACACTGTTCATGGTAGCCTCAACCTCCTGGTCTCAAGTGATCCTCCCACCTGAGCCTCCTGAGTAGTGGGTAGCTGAGACCACAGGTGCACTGCCACCATATGCCTGGCTAATTTTTTATTTTTATTTTTTTGTAGTGATGGGGTTTCACTATGTTGCCCAGGCTGGTCTCAAACTCCTGGGGTTAAGTGATCCTGCTGCCTCAGCCTCCCAAAGTGCTGAAATTACAGGTGTGAGCCACCACATCTGGCCTAAATTGGGTTTCTCATAGGCAACATGTAACTCAGTAGAGCTTTATAAACCTAATCTGATAATTGTTGCTTTTTAATTGGGGCTTTTAGTCCATTCCCATTTAACAGGATTATTTATGCAGTTGTTTTAAGTCTTCCATCTTGCTATTCTTCTATTTATTGCATCTATTTTTTATTCTTTTTCTTTTCTTTTTTTTTTTTAATGATTCTATTCATTTCCTCTGTTGGCCTACTCATTATAGCTTTTTGTTATGTTTTTAAAGAGTTATAAGCTAAGCATGGCGACTCATGCCTGTAATCCCAGCACTTTGGGAGGCCAAGGTGGGAGGACTGCTTGAGGCCAGGAGTTTGAGACTAGCCTGTGCAACATAGCAAGATCCCATCTCTACAAAAAACAAAAAACAAACAAACAAAAAAAATTGCTGGGTATGCTGGCATGCTCCTGTACTCTCAGCTACTTGGAGACTGAGGCAGGATACCTGCTTGCACCCAGGAAGTCAAGGCTACAGGGAGCCATGATCGTGCCATAGCATTGTAGCCTGAGCAACAGAGTAAGACCCTGTATCTAAGAATACAAACAGATAAACAAACAAAAACCCAAAAGCATATATTTTATCTTATCACATGTCTAATTTTTTCTTTAATCCCTTTTTCAAAAAAAAAACTTTAAATGATATTATACTACCTCACATAGAATAAAAACCACATCGTTCCTGGCCGTTGCAATATTGTTGTCATACGTTTGACTTCTACATATGTTATAAATAGACAATAAGCTGTTATTAACTTGATTTAAGCAGCCTATTACCACTTAAAGAGATTTAAATAATACAAAAAAAATTTCATAGTAACCCACATAGTTACTATTTTCAGTCTTCTTCATTCCCTTGTGCCTATCCAGGTTTCCATCTGATACAATTTTCCATTTGGTTGAAGGATGGCCTTTAACATTTCCTGTGGTACAAGTCAATGGGTAATGAATATTTTCAGGTTTTAATGAATGAAAACTATTTTATCTTCATTTTTGAATGACATTTTCTCTGTATATATAATTCTAGATTATTTTATTCCACTATCTTTTTATTTTTATTTTTCTGAGACAGGGTCTGACTGTCATCCAGGCTAGAGTGCAGTGGCACAAACACAGCTCACTGCAGCCACAACCTCCCAGGCTCAAGTGATCCTCCTGCCTCAGCCTCCCAAGTAGCTGGGACTGCAAGCATGTGTCTTCATACCTGCCTAATTTTTGTATTGTTTTGTAGAAATGAGGTCTCGCTATGTTGCCTAGGTTGGTCTTGAACTCCTGGCCTCAGGCAGTCCTCCCACCTCAGCCTACCAAAGTGCTGGAATTACATATGTGAGCAACAGCACCCAGCTTCCACCTTCCTTTTATTATGGAATTCTAATTCTAATCTTCAACTAGGCTGCTTGAAGATACCTCAGAGCTCACTGATGCTCTGTTTTTATTTTGTTTTGTCTTTTTTTCTTTCTGCTTCATTTTGCACAACTTTTATTGCTATGTTTTCAGGTTTACAAATTATTTCTTCTGTGATGTCTAATTGGCTGTTAATCTCATCTAGTGTATTTTTCATCTCAGTAATGATAGTTTTCCTTTTTATAATGTGATTTCAGGTAGATATTTTTAATGTCTCTACTTAACATGATCAATATTTTTTCCAGCTGCTTGAACATATGGAATGCGGGTATAATAACTTTAAATGTTTTTCTCTACCAATTCTATACTCTGTGACATTTCTGGATCAGTTTATATTGATTAATATTCTTATCCTCATCAGCTGACTATTCCTGCTTCTTTCCATTCCCGGTAGGTTTAGATTGGATGTCAGACACTATAAATTTTATAAATTTTATCTTGTTGTATGCTGGGTATTTGTATTCCTATAAATATTCTTGAGCTTTGTCCTGGGAGTATAGTTAAATTACTTTGAAACAGTTTGATCCTTTCAGGTCTTGCTTTTAAGTTTTTTTGGGCAAGACCAGAGCAGCATTTAGTCTAAGTTTGCCCCATTACTAAGGCAAAAACCTTTTCTTGGTACCCTGTCACATGCCTTGTGAATGATGAGGGTTTCTACTATGAGTGAGGGAAAAGGGAACTATTTCTAGCTCTGTGCAAGCTCCAGGGACTGTTCCCTCTAATCCTTTCGGTGGTTCCTTCTGCTGAGTACTTGAGAGCATCCCTCTGTATATCTCAGGTGTGCCTTGTCTGTGTAGCCCTTTCCTCTTTGGCATTCTGCCCTGTAGCAATATTAGCCACTTTAGCCTCTTTAGACTCCACTTAGAGACTGACAGTCTCCTTGAGTTTAGGAAACAGGTCTGAGAGTCTGGGGAGGCCTTATTAAGCAAGAAAGATTAAAGATCATCTTCTTGGTGTCCTTATAGAAACATAACAGTCAGCTACTTTGTGAAAAAACGTAAAAATTTAGAATATAGATACAGTAACTCCAAATCAAATGCCAGAATGAAACAAAATTTATTAAATGAACAGATGTACTCATTCATTCAGCAAATACTTATTTGTAGACCTACTATGTGCAAGTATTTCCCAGACCCTGGAGGATATAGCAGTGTATTCGTCTGTTTTCACACTGCTGATAAAGACATACTCAAGACTGAGTAATTTATAAAGAAAAAGAGGTTTAATGAACTCACAGTTCCATGTGGCTGGGGAGGCCTCACAATCATGGTGGAAGGCAAAAGGCACATCTTACATGGCAGCAGACAAGAGAGAATGAGAACCAAGTGAAAGGGGTTTCCCCTTCTAAAACCATCAGATCTAGTGAGACTTATTCACTACCATGAGAACAGTATGGGAGAAACCACCCCCATGATTCAGTTATCTCCCACTCGGTCCCCCCATAACATCTAGGAATTATGGGAGCTACAATTCAAGAGGAGATTTGGTGGGGGACACAGACAAACCATATCAAGAAGTGAAAGTCCCAATGCACAAGCAAGGATGAAATGGGAACGGGGACATATGATAACTGAAGAGCCAACTTAGAGGATTCTGATTCTCTGCAAAGGCAGCCTCCCACATTGGCAACTTCAAAGCAACTTGGACTCTTCACTCAACCAACAGAGAAAAGAAGCAGAGAAATATCTCCCACTGAATGATGTACCCTGCGCTCACAGTATTTGTTGGCATTAGACCACTCCCTTCATTCCTTTTCTGACAGTGATTTTCAACTTTTTCAGCACAAAGGACCTTATTTGCTACCTCCATTTTTCCAGTCTACACATTCAGCAGTCACCTTAAACAAAAGGAAATACCTTTCTCTGTTTGGAATTTGTATCTACCTGTATGTAGCAGCTTGAACCTCTAAGAAGCAGCCAGGGTTTCCTCAAAGCTAAAGCTTGCCTTTACCATAGAAGTAGGATAAAAGGCTGAGGGCAGTGGCTTACACCTGCAACCCCAGCACATTGGGAGGCCAAGGTGGGAATATTGCCAAGAATTTGAGATCATCCTGGGCAACATAGTGAGACCATGTCTCTACAAAAAGTAAAATAAAAATTAGGCAGGCATGCTGGCACATGCCTGTAGTCCCAGCTACTTGAGAGGTTGAGGTGGGTGGATCACTTGAGCCCAGGAGTTTGAGGCTGCAGTGAGCTATGATCAGGCCACTGTACCCCAGTCTGGGAGACAGAGAAAGACTCCATCCTTGAAAAAAAAAAAAAGGATAAAAATGTCTACATCTAGTCTGCAGAGAACTGCTCTAGAACCCCTGATCATACGATTTCAAATAAATCCTCAAAGAAACACAACTTTGTCTCCTCCAAAGCAGTCTAAATGCTTCAAAAATTTCACAACTTTGCCTGCTGCAGTTGATTTTTGCATATATCTTATGGCCACTACCAAGATTACAGGCTTAAAAGTATAGAGAGTAATAATAATAATCTCATCTGCCCTTCCAAACACTCTCAAAACAAACAAAAAACATGCTAGCTAAACAGCTTTACAAAAAACATTTCAAGAAAAGACATCTAATTATGTTGACTCTGATTACTAGTAATAACTTGGAGGTCTTAAGAAATTTAACAACTTCAGCTTAAAACAATTAAACAGAACTACTGAGGATAAAATCACCCCCTAGACTCAATATATCTACAGATGCAAAAAGAATTAGATGGCTTGCTGATTCATTGTCCCTTCTGTTCCCAGTCCCAAGTGCCTAACACGTCAGAAAGCAGATATTAAGGCTTTGTTAAAATCAGAATTCATAGGAGGAAAGAATTTTTCAGTGGCACTATTATTACATTTGATTTTTCAATTTTGGATTCTGAACTTTCCAAAGTTATAGAACTGAAAAATATAAACGTATAAGGAAAACTTTCCATTCTATGTATGTATGTATGTATGTATATATGTATGTATCCATTTATATAAGTCAAACATGGGAGTTGGGCCTTCAACTAATAGACATTGACCTCAAGGTCATTTGGAGTATGTAATCTTTTTATTGATAAATTCTTTCCTAAAGGATGTGAAGGCTCTCTGGACAAATATGCATTGTATATTACAATGAAACAACTTCTAGTTATATCTATTTCCTTCATCTAGCAACAGCTTAAACCTGTACTCAATTTGGAAAATCCTTAAAAGGAATCTCTACACACCACCTTGAGCACTGCATTAAAACTCTAAGAGGAAACTTGCCAATTCTCAGCAATGTAACCATCAGAAGAAGCTCTAAGGAGGAACACTAGGGGATTAG
Source organism: Nomascus leucogenys (assembly GCF_006542625.1). NCBI lineage: Eukaryota > Metazoa > Chordata > Mammalia > Primates > Hylobatidae > Nomascus > Nomascus leucogenys. The sequence goes on along the minus strand of NC_044381.1, from coordinate 91,924,254 downwards.
TGTACAAATAGATGATGTTAACTCATGTCATGTCAGGGAAAGGTAAACAATGTACTTTATTTCGTTGCATTTACCTGCAGAGCATACACATTGCTCCATATGCTCTGACAGTACTAAGCTACTTTCTAGCAAAATATTCATGGATTATTGTATGATTAATGAATATTGTTAGTGAAGGAATGATTGAAAGAATTAATGGCTTAGGTTGGTAAGGTTAAGCAAAATCTCCATGTGATTTTTTTCAAAAAGACAATGAGATACACTAAAGGCATTTTAGTAAGGCAAATAAATGTCAGTGTTATGACAAATGGGGTTTCATTTAGTGGACAGCTAGCTCGTAGTAAAACTACGAGCTTTAGTTAGTTAAAACCACTTGTAAGATGGCAAAACCACTTTAAGTTAGTCAGTAAAACCATTTATAAGATGAACACAGTTTCCAAGCCTGAAAGAATTATTTTTTGTCTGAGAAAATGACAGACCATTACGCTTAAAAAAACATTACTCACAGATTCCTTTCCCATCTTCTTTTGTAGACGTGTTTGCCACTGGACGGCTTGCATGACAATGGCTTCCCACCTTCTTTCAAGATTTACAATGATCAGCTGCATGGGCTGGTGGTCTGCATTCAGATTGCAAGTCTCCCGGTCATCCAAAAGATGCTGGCATAGTCGCAAAATGGAGGCAACTCCTCGACGTCGTTGCTTGATTTCACGACAGAGGGACTGCAACATAGAGAGAAACCAATCTATGAGTGTTTATAGGGCAGAGTTCCCTAAAACATGAAGCACCTTCTTCCATCATAATTTCAAATTATAGTGATACACTCAGCTACCAACAATAGGACAAGAAGAAGAGCTCTGATGTCTCTTTTAGAATGGAGGCCTCCTACAGAAGTCCAATATGCTAAAGAATTTAGCTGCATCCCATTCCTCCACACTTTTTCACGGATTTGTCCCTCTGAAATGTAGGGTCCTCCCTTGACACCTGGGTAATTAACAATTTCTAGCCTAATGAAATAAATCATTTAGGTCAGATGAATGCCAAACAGATTGACAAGCTTTGACATAAGGTCAAAGGAAACACAAAAGATAGAAAAATCCTCCGAAAAGAAATAGAATTTTTCCAAATTTACTCCTACATTCTTTGGAGGCAAAAAGTTCAGTTTTCTACTGGCTGAGAACAAGTTAAACAAGATTGCAAAGAATTTTTATATATAAAATCTATTATCTGAAAAAAAAAAAGATAAGCAATATTCCTCCTCCGAAGCTTGATTAACAAAGCAATAATGTTCTGAAAGCGAAAATTAAGATACTGGATTATTACTGCACTATTTGTTGGTTGCTGTGTTTCTTTTAATAGACATTCATACTATTTAAGAAGGACATGCAGGCACCAAAATAGCGTTTTGCCCCTAGAAGCATTTGTATTGCTGCAGTGACCCTAAACTGAATGATTCAAGCAAAATAGTGGGTACACATGTCTAAAAATATTATATCCTTTCTTTGCCTATGGATAGTGTGTAAGTGATATTCTAATTCGGAGCCTTCAGGAGAAATGATGATTATATCCACAAACATCACTGAATTACTAATCTCCTTCTACTGCTACAATTGGACTGTTCTGACAGTTAACAGATTGCTTATTAATCAACAAGGGTAAACAAGACAGTGCAATTTCATTTAGTGTGAGCGTTTTAATGCCTGAAAGTATTTGTGCTTAAAATGTTAATCTAGATAAGGCTTCATTAGAAGAAATCTTAAAATGATTAAGTGTGGTGTGCTGAAATGTGCATAGAGTGGGGGTATTAGATCAGCAGGTGGACATTTCATACAGATGTCCCACTTATTGATATAATGCATGCTAGAACCATTTAAATGACCCTAACTCAGTAATGGCTGGAATTCTATTATTTCTGTAATGAGAGAACTCTGTACCTTTAATATTTCTGAATTTTAAATAAGGTGAATGACAAATTCCCAAACCTCTATTTATGGCAAAATATGACTAGAAATTTTATTATTCAATTTATACCAGCGCAGCAGTTTCAGTTATGTTTCTTGAACTTATCCTTATTTATTTTCCTAGAGTTCATTACTATTTTCCTATATAAGTCCTGATATAACTACCATGTCTGACAAATTTCTTTACTGCTGCTATTAATTGGTTCAGTGCTGAATGAGGAGAAATCTGTAAGACATTCAAAGATAAAACCTAAGCCTACTAAGGCAACCAGCATTGTTACCATCTCTTCCTACAACCCTGTCAAATGTCTCCCCTCAACCCCACACGCATGTTCTCTTTCTCGCTCTCCCTGTCTCTTCTTACTCACACGCACAAACACACACACACATCCACACACACCCTTCAATTTATCTCTTGCTCTAGAATGACTGTTGGGCAAGTCAAACTATGAATGCCACCTAATACCTGCCAATTTGGGGCCCAATATTAAACACTTCAAGATAACATTATGGCCAAAAGAAATTGGCCCAAGTGAGTCCTATAAATTTTAGTATTAAGGATTTGGGGTTTTGTTTCTGTTTGGTTAACTTGTTATGCGCAAAGGCCTAGAAAAATCAAAAGAGATGTTTCTGTGCCATAGAACTGAATTTTGCAAAACTCTCTTTAAAATAAAGTTAACTAGCATAATAACTGTATTTCTTAAGCCAACAAAAAGTCCCAAAGTTCTTAGCCGAATGAAAATTTGCAATGGATGGCACTAAAGGTATGTGCAGAGTTAGCAGAGGCCACATCAGGCAACATTTGCAAAGCACCCCAAATAGACTTCATTCACCTTGTAGGCATTTTCAAAGTTCTGAAACAGGACATCTGAGGTTGCTAGGAGAAATTTTTCATAAAGATCATTGGCCATCAATTTTTTTGTAAGTATCTAGAATGTATCCAGCATTTAAGTATCTAGATGATCCCCACTCCTATCTTAATATGAATAATCAAGATGAGCACAGTGGTTTAAAAACTGAGAAGGCAATTACTGTTGACATTCAATGTCTGACTTTTGGATATTCACAATTCTGCAGGGGTTTTTTTTCTTTTTTTACTTTAAATGAACACAGGGCTTAGTCTACATTCTGAATTAAAAATTTATCCTACATGTGCACTTGGGAAATAATGCTACTTTTAAAAAGGAGGGGAAAATTGGAAATTTTACATGGCCAACATATTTTTCAGTACTTTTTTATACCTAGAAGATATAATTAATAAAATAACATTTTTCTACATAAATGGGCTTCCATGACAGCCATTAAAATATACATATGCATTTATAATCACAAATGCATAATAAAATCAGTGGATTTGCAGGCAATGTTTCTTAGAATCAGTAGTTTATATTATTTCCATAATAAAATATGCATAGATAGAAACAATTATTATAAGTATCTTTGGCTTCATTTCAGAGAAAATGTGCTTTGAAACAGAAACTCAAGTAAAGCACAGAAATAAGACGAACACATCCCTACCTCCCTGATCTTCTCAAATGTGTACTGCACTTTCCATATGCTAGGCACCGTTTCAGGAATGAAGGCTTCAAAAGGGAGCAAGTTCCCTTTTTCCCTCAAGGTGCTGAGAGTCTACTGGAAGTAAACTACACAAATAAGTATAATATCAAATATACTTCAGAGAGGAAGGTGCTAACAGAAGTATGTGCAAGTTGCTATTGAAGAGTCAATGAAATATTCAGGGGAATGGTGTGAACCAGATGGACCAAGATGGGTGGTGGTTATATGGGTAGAAGGCCAAAAGGTATGTTAAAGTGGAAAACAAGTAAGTAGCCTCTGGCAGTGGGAGTGCCTGGTGTCTTGGGGAGAGAGAGTGAAGCAGCTGCAAAAGGAAGTAGGAAACAGAAAAGTTTGAAATGCTTTTCATTATTGCCATTTTTAAGCATTTTCCTTGATATCTAATGAGATCATGTCGGTTCCCACGCATAGTCATATCGCCTTCCCAGAAAACTATAAAGAAGAGGGAAACAAAATTTAAAAAGAAAGAAAAACACAACTATCAATACGCCTAAGAAAGGGATTCCCAGTGCTTTTATATTTACCTATAATTTGATAATCTTTAGGCAATTTCGTCTTGCAGGGTTAAATCTGTTAGAAAGGAGGTCATTATCTGTCTTTTTTCCCCCTTTATAATGATCTCCGATCCACATTATAAGGTAGTTACCAATAGGCTTAAGGCTTTTGTTTCACATTTGTAAACTGTCAATTTGATTTTCAATTTACCAGTGGCAATGTGCAGGGGTGTTTTTTGGCTTATTTGGTTTTATTCCTCTACTGACTTCCTCTGTCACTCTTTTCAACTGTTTAAACCAATCATATTATTGAGCAAATGTGCAATATTATTCTTCACATTGGCTTCAGTTTAACACCACTGAAGTTAAGACTTTCAATACTGGTATTTAGTCTTCATTATATATCAAATATGTGCATATATGCAAACATATTAGATAGATATTTACTTATATTTACTTGTATACACACACTTGACATTGAATGTCATATAGTTTATAAAAGGATATAAATAAGCTTATAATAAAAGAACAACTTTATTTACACCAAGAACTGTTACAGCAAATGAGATGTAAGAACCAGATCAGAAAAAAAGAGAGATGAGAAGGAAAATAATACTTTTAAAACACCAAAACTAAGTATATATTAAAAACAGAGAGAAACAAATTTAGCTGAGAAACTCCAAAGCAATTTGTCTCCAATATTTATTACATAATTTAACTTTATAGGTTGATTAAACATCATTAGGTAGGCCAATATGAACAAAGTGGTGGGACTTTAGCTGATCTGTTAAATAGAAAAACAAAACAAACAAACAAAAAAACCCATGAAGCAATTCCCACTTTTAGACTTCACCTTCTAAACTGATCAACCGTTTAACATCAGTTGAGTATGCCTTCTATGTGGCAAGCACAACAAAGAAGGTATAATCTGCATATATGATAATGTACCTGCCTTCAATCTAGTTGGAGAGAGAAGGGAAGTGTGAACAAACACAGGAGACTTCTAGTTTAAATATTATCAAGACGGGCCAGGCGCAGTGGCTCACATCTGTAATCCCAGTACTGTGGGAGGAGGAGGCAGGTGGATCACCTGAGGTCAGGAGTTCGAGACCAGCCTATCCAACACAGTGAAACCCCATCTCTATTAAAAATATAAAAATTAGCTGGGTGTGGTGGTCAGTGCCTGTAATCCCAGCTACTCAGGAGGCTGAGGCAGGAGAATCGCTTGAGCCCAGGAGGTGGAGGTTGAAGTGAGCCGAGATTGTGCCATTGCACTCCAGCCTGGGCTACAAGAGTGACACTCTGTCTCAAAAAAAAAAAAAAAAAAAAAATGTCAAGACAGCAGCTCCATCCCCTAGTTGTAAGAGTTTCCTAAGATTTTCCATGTGTTTTGCTGTCTCCTCTTTGTCTGCTACCTATGACCAAATTTTCTATAACAAGGGTCCTCAGAGTACGGTGCCCAGGCCAAGCAGTATCCACATCACCCAGAAATTTGTTAGAACTGCAAATTCTCTGATGCTACTATACATCTTCTGAATCAGGAATACTGGGGTAATGCCCTGAACCATGCTTTAACAAACAAGCCCTATAAGTGATTCCAATACATGCTAAAGTTTGAGAACACTAGTCTACAGGAAATAAAGAAACTTAGTTTTTAGGTAAGAGGATTAATCTAGCTGAGTAGACTTTTTAAAATATAAAAATATTAATAGAAATTTTACGTTCTAATTCTGGAATGAAACTGGTAGCCAAGAGCCTAGGGACCACAATTGTTGATGATCAACTACTTTCTTATTTTTATCAAATGACTGAAAAGAAATGAGTGAATCAATGAATAGATCTTTTCATCCAGTGATATCTTTATGTTACTAGTATTTTCTTGATGACCTCCAGAATTTCCAGTGCAATTACGTATTAGGTCATTTGGATCCAGTATTTGGTGATTTTACTCTTTTTTGTCGTTTTTATCAAATAAGTCATTTGCTAATTAATGACTCTAATACATATGGCATTGTGCTAAGCCAAAAAGAAACTCTGCTCCCAGAAAGTACACATAATAAAGCAAAACAATGATGATTACTTGGAAGGTACAAGGTATTCAGGTACAGATAACGTTAATGCCTGAAGCTATACTCTAATAAGAAATAGAGCAAGTGGGGAAAACAAGAGGCTATTCTGGTACCTCTATGCTTCTTTAGAAGACGCATTTGTCTGCCTGCTTTGGGATCATGGTTTTGCGGGGGAGGGTTGGCAAATGATAATTTTCATAGCAAATAAGCATTTATTGGGCATCATTTATGTGCCAAACTTTATACTTTTCATTACAGAATTAGCGTTGGTGGATAAGAGGCATGTAATAAAATGTACCTGTTCTTAAGAGCTGGTGGCAAAGAGAAGACACTGATTCCTCAAAGCGAGAGAAATAAATATGAGGCAAAGGTTTTCGGTAAGACCATCAGGTTGTAGTAGGTTCTAAATAAGGTAAGGGAGGTGAATGTGCTTTGAGAATAGTGAGACCATGACCCAAATGTAAGGTGTGATTGATATATATGCTAAACTATGGGCACTGAGTTTGAGAATTTAAAAGATCATTATTAACTGGAGTAGACAGATTAGGATTCGTGGGACTAGAAGCAGGCTGTGAAAGTTGCTGAAGGTAAGAAAGGTGGAGAGAAGAGAGGATAGGCATTACAGGTTGGGGAGCACACATTTTAAAAGGCCAAGAAGCCATAATTTTTGTAACATTTTAAAACAAGATGGAAGTTCAAGTGGGGTGTGGTAATAATCATTATTCAAGTATTGATCTATCCATCCAGATGTACTTACTGAGTGCCTTTTATTTGCCAAGCAGTGCTCTCAGTGGTGGGGATATAGCAGTGAGCAAGATACACAAAATGTCTACTTTCATAGAATTTACATTCACATTTGTATGCATGTGAGTGATGAGAGGCTGGAAACAAAACATGAAATATACAAGAAAATATCAGATAGTGCTAAAAGCTATCAAATAAAACAGGGTGATATGACAGAAAGTGGCTGGGGAGTTATTTTAGTTTGGGTTTTCAATAAAGCTTCTCTGAGAAGGTGTCTTCACATAATAACAAGTTCAATGTAGAAACAAAATATCACCTAGTGTTCTGATGCTGTAATAGTGTAGACAAGATAATGTTCATACAATCAAGACTAATTTATGCCATAAGAGACTTCTTTTACAGTTAATTATGGCATATTAAAGATTAAATATAGGATACCTTTCAATAACATAAGTGAAATTAAAAAGCTCTGGTATAATTAAGTCAGGAAAGAATAGTTTTTTCAACAAGTGGTGCTGAGACAACTGGATATCCACATGCAAAAGAATGAATTGAACCCTTATCCCACACCATCTACAAAACGAACACAAAATGGATCATACTCTTAAATGTAAGAGCTAACACTATAAAAATCTTAGAAGAAAATATAGAGGTAAATATTCATCATGTTGGGTTAGACAATGGTTTTGTAGATATTACATCAAAAGTAGAAACAGCTTTTGACTTCATAGGCGATGGCTTCTGATTTATGACACAAAAATATAAGCAACTTTTGGGCTTCATCAAAATGTAAAGCTTTTGCACTTCAGATGATACCATAGAAAAGTGAAAAGAAAAACCACAGAATGGGAGAAAATATCAAGACCAGTAACTCAATTTTTTAAATGGACAAAGTATTTGAATAGACATTTCTGCAAACACATACAAATGGCAAAAATATATGAAAAAAGGCTCAACATAATCAGTCATCAGAAAAATGCAAATGTAAGCCATGATTAGCTATTACTTCACCTGGTAGTAGGATGGCTAAAAAGGAAATAACAAGTGTTAACAAGGATGTGGAGAAATTGGAAACCTCATCCATTAGTGGGATTGCAAAATGGTGCAGCCACATGAAAAAACAGTATGACATTTCCTCAAAAAGTTAAACATAGAATTACTATATGATCCAGCAATTTCCTTTTGAATATATACTGAAGAGAACTGAAAACATATGACCACATAAAAACCTACACACAAATATTCATAACAGCATTATTCATAAAGCCATAAAGTGGAAACGTGTCAAACACCCATCAACTGTGAGTGGATTAAAAAAATGCAGTAAATACATATAATGTAATATTATTGGGCATTTAAAAATGAAGTACTTATACATATCATAACATGGATGAACCTTGAGAACATCATATTAAGTGAAAGAAGACAGATACAAAAGGTCACATATTTTATGATTCCTTTTATATGAAATGTCCAGAATAGGGAAATGCATAGAAACAGAAAGTGGAATAGTGGTTGCCATGGCCTCCAGTGAGGGGGAAAAAGTGAGCTAATGGGTAAGGGGTTTCTTTTAAGAGTGGTGAAAACATTCTGAAATAAGATTTTCTGGTATGTAAATTATATCTCAATGAAAATATTATTTTAAGAAAACCTCTTGGTAAGGCCAGAAATATATTATCAACCACATAAACGATTATACAATCAGAGAATTTACCATTCTGCTAGGGTATGTCATACAACAGATGCTAATGATATAACTAATACCACACAATCACTATGGTTCTGCAACCATGGGTGGATGCAAGGATTAATTTACCAATGCAAACTTGTAGGTTTTTTTTTTTTTTTAAAGTTATGGCTATAAAATGTCCTCGGATAGAGTCATTACTACACTATACATACATTCTGCCATATACATCTATGCATTTCTGCCAACAGATCAGACATTCTGCTGTATGATAAAAATAACGCAGTGTGATTTTTAATATAGCTGTTCTACTCCTAGAAATAGCATAAAGCATAAACAGAAAAGTAAACATAGAAGACTATGAATCTGAAAGAGGAGTTAAAGCAAATGTGGGAAATGAAGAATGTTAACTAAATCTAATTATTGCAGTGATGAATTTCATATATAATCATATACATCTTATGAAACTGTAATCTACTGTGGTGTTAGTATCAGTACAAAAATGAGAGAACTGACATATCAGATGTACTTCTGTGCTTTACCAAAGATCATTCTGAGTTCACTATATGCACTGAACCAATACAAAATAAAAATAATGTTATATTCTCTTCAAATATTTCATCAAGATTCACTTGAAGCCGGGTGCAGTGGCTCACACCTGTAATCCCAGCACATTGGGAGGCTGAGGCAGGCAGATCACGAGGTCAGGAGTTCGAGACCAGCCTGACCAACATGGTGAAACCCCGTCTCTACCATAAATACAAAAATTAGCTGGGTGTGGTGGCATGTGCCTGTAATCCCAGATACTCAGGAGGCTGAGGCAGGAGAATTGCTTGAACCTTGGAGGCAGAGGTTGCGGTGAGCCGAGATCACACCACTGCATTCCAGCCCTGGCGACAGAGAGAGATTCTATCCCAAAAAAAAAAAAAAAAAGATTCACTTGAATACAAAATAATAGCCTATAATCATTGGGACTTACCAATTGCTAGAGCACTATTTTTAATAATATTTTCTTAGTTATTTTCACTAATCTCCAATAGTAATGACCAACATTTTTTGTATATTTAATGTGTGCCACACATTTTAAAAGGTACTTTATATGTATTGAATCATTTAATCCTCACAGCAACACTACGATGTGTGTGTGTGTGTGTGTGTGTGTGTGTGTGTTATTGTCATCTACCTATTTGACAAACGAGGAAATGGAGACACAGAGAGGTTAAGTAGCTGACCATAGGTACACAGCTAATAAGCAGCAAAGGCAGGATTTTAACCCAGGCAGCCTGAATCCAAAGCTGATCCACAAAAACAATATGCTACATTGCTTTTCATAAGAAAGCTGAAGAAGCTTGTAGGATTTCTACGTTTTCAGACAACCTTGTCCCTGACTTCTAACCGGAAGTGGCCATAGCCATAAAGTGATTGTTAAGACAGCCAACAACCTCTTTCTGCAAAGGGAAGGAGATTGAACCTTTTTAGAGGTCCTATCTTCATAGGCCTGCAAATACGTAACAGTTAGTAATCTACACAAAATTTAAGCTCAGGGTGGTTATAATAACAGGGATGGAAAAAATACTGATTCATTCATTGAACAAATATTTATGGAACACTTTTCATAACGGACAGTGTTGTAAGTACTTCAGATATTTCAGTGAACAAAACAGACAAAACCTTTTCTCAAAGACCTCATATTCTTCGGGACAGTGGGAGTAATCTCTTTCCTGAGAAAGATGTAAATTATATAAATAATAAAGAAGAGATTAAAAAGGTAGGAAACATTCATTTAGGCAAGTGATTATCAACATTTCCAGCAAGGAAATGGGTCAGAAGCTCTTTTGGTCCTGATAGCTCTATTCTCTAGCCAATTATGTGTTTAACTATACCTTGTATATAAATGTTGCAAATAAGAATTTGTATCTTGGAATTGTAAGAAGTAATTCTTCAAAATAGGAAAACATTAAAATACCTCAAATGAAGTATGAATAATGACGTGCATATTTTAAAGAAAATATAGGCAAATGACATCTGGGTGTTTTAACTGATTACAAACTTAAAAGACAACATCAGCCAATATAGAGATTCAGCTCAGTTGCAAACCCTGGAACTTAATCTATATTGAAGCTAAATATTCTATAAGCATGCAGTGAAGTGCAAAAAATAGCAATTGAAAAATGACATGATTAAATGGCACGACATGCAATCATTTGCTCTCAATTATATCAATGTATCTTCTTCATTTCTAGGAGTCAGGCAGAAATATTGTTTTTTAAATGCCTCTATTAAATTGGTCACCAATAATAAAATAGATGAGAGTCCTAATAAGCTCATTTACATAACATACATCATATACTACGAAACTATTCTCTCCAAATAGTTTTGCTCATAGATTTGTCTCCTGGTTGTCATGAGTCTTTGCCAAATTAGCAGATTTTAAAAGCATAACACTGTCTTCAGGACCATTTGTAGAAAAACGTTTATGAAACTTTTCTAGTTAACCCTTGGCAGGATCCTTATTGCTAATTATGGAAAAGGTATTGATATAATATCTTGGCTGTCACATTTTATTATGGTGATGGTAGAAGCAGAATCTAAGTCTGACATTTTGGAAATATCATCTAATTGCAAGTCAGAAACAGAGAATGACAGTTTTAAGTAGATTATAACTTCTTTCAAAATAGCAAACTGGTTTATTTAATGTAAAATCTAGATTTTAAAAATAGCATTAAAGCTTCCTGAGTTGGTTCACCAAGCACATTTCTATTGGCTCTTGAAGAGGAGCTGGGTAGTGTGCCAAAATAGTTTCGACATTGTACATGATATTGTAAGTCTAGATTCCAACACTAAATTATTTCTTATAACCATTTAAAATAAAAATATTTTCAGTAAATCTTTTCATTTTTAAGACAAATTATCTCCCCTCTGTTTGTTTACCTAGCCCACAAATAAGTGAGGTCTAAAGTTACTGCAATCACCTTTACCTCCATGGCCTTATTGACCTGACCTTTTGACCTAAAGATCTTAATTTTTCTTGCCATCTGGTATACTCACCAATCAAGTTGAATCATTAAGGGCAACCAGGATTATTAATTAATACTGTAAATTCTTGAAGATCCTTGGATGAACAGAGGCATCAAGGGAAAAGAATCATTCTTTTACAAACATTCACAATTATGTTTTAATAGTTTGTATTTTTTTCTGTTGAAAATAATACGTATTAATTTTACTTGGAAAGGAGCATTTCTAATCCTCTTGGCTTTTGTTTAGCTGAGGGCCAAAATATAATAACCATTCTAAAAATGTAGACCCTCAGTGAGTTATCCCACGAATGCTGTGGTTATCTCTGTGTGGCATTCTTTAATTTCTTTGTTACTTTCCCTCAACTAAGTTACATACTTTAAATATGTTTGTTTTTAAGAGTCAAGTTCAGTGGCCATGTGTTTAGTTCATATTCACATGTAATTAATAATATGTTATATAGTTCCTTTTCTAAAGTAAAAACACCATTAGAATTCCAGACATATAAAACAATATGAAGATTAAGTTACTCTAAAGAAAACTGTAATAGCTTACAGATTGCTTGTATCACCACTAAAATGCTGGTATCTATTACAGAGTCTCCCTGGAATAAAGTATGCAATTTTAGCAATAATCTGTTAAAAACATGTCCATTATTGTTAAAATGCTCAACTAGACTGCAATTATAGAAAGGTAACTTTTAGTAGTAAGGGGAAAAGGGTGCTGGATATAAACACAACTTAGCCATTATACTACAAAATACTTTTATTTAAAACCCCACAATCACACTTTTCCTAAGCAGATAGGCATTAATTGCCATTTATTTTCATATTATTATATTTTGAAATCTATTTACAACACCCACTGTGCTTTTTATCTTTTATTGATTCCGTGGGAATTATTTCAAAGTAATTCTGGGGAATGGATGAAGGCGTTTTTCTTCTCTAGATTATTTGTTGATTCTAGCTACCTGAAATCATCTTTGCTTTTAATAGATCTTGGGTATTCACTGGCCAGGTCAAAGGATAACCAGGACAGTCTTGAAGAAAGGAAGGAAATGATTCAGTATGACACGGTATGGTGCCATACACCCAGTCAGTAAACTCTATGAGAAAGAATCATAATAAAAGGCCACAAAAGGGTATGACATAGCATTAAGAAAGAAAGCAAGAGAACACAGGAGCTAGGATGACGACCCAGGAGAAATTCCTAGGGATGATGTAGAATACACAGGCAACCTGACTCATGGGAGAGGACAGATTATTTACTAATTACTTTCACGACTTGTTCAACGCTGCTGCATGGTATTTTTCTTGCTCTCACATCCATACATAGTTGGCTATTCTCCACCCCTCTCCTCTAGCAAGCCCTGTTTTTCCAGACTTATCTTTAGCTAATATATTCTTAATTTTCTAAGAAGCCACTCCTAGAAGTCATCACAAAGTTCAGAGTGTTACTTGAAGTATAAAAGCTAGGAAAAGGTATTTTAGGAAAGTTTTCCTATTATTCCAGAATGCTACAGAAGGGAAATAAATGGATTCAAGAACTCTAGGGACATAACAAGAATGCAGGAAGAGAGTCAAGCATGGGGAATAACACCTCTAAAAAGAAGGAAAATGATACTAGAGAGAAAAAGTCAACATTAGAAAAGACATACTGTTTATTCATTTACTCCTCTGTGACTCAGAAGAGGCAAAGGTATAGATGGCTTTATAAACTTCATATTTCTGTTTTTATTTTCATAGCATCTAAATAAATAGTACATTTTCCTATGAGTTTGGACCACTGGGAATTTGCTTCTTAGCTCTTTCCTTTCCATTTGTGGTGGAAGCTCAAGGCAACTTGACTCCTTTTCACCAGTTTTCAGTATTCCCAGATGTGTGGTAATACTCTCAGGGTCATTTAGAAGTTTAACCAATACATAACAGCAAAATACTCTTCAAATATTATATTAGGTAGTAGAGAGATATTGACTAAATATTAGTCAACTGGTAAATTGTTATAATGATTATTTAGCTTAAAGCAATATTACAGAACCCTGTGAAAAGGAAATATAAGAACTTCATTCATCAAACACTCTCATAGCTAAAACAGAGGGAAGATCTAGGATAATTTTTCAAGACCATTTTCTTGAATAAAGCTAATTTTCCTTTAGAGGAATAAATTTTATTTTCTTCTGGGAAAAGACACCACACCTCTCTCCTGCCTGCTCTCTCAAAAAAGATTGAATACATGGGAGGATAGTACTTTCATTTATGCTATCTAACGTTTTGGCAGCAAGACAGAACACAAGTCACTAATCATAAAGGTGTTTTAGTTGAACATCTGAGAAGCAATGTGGATTGAAAAACAAACCGCAACTTAGAGTTTTCTCCTAGTTTGATAATAACTACTTGTGCAATCTCAGGTAAAACATGTAACTTCTATGTGCCCTCCATACTCTTTCTCTAAAATGCATTGATCCTTTAGGCTCTAACATCTTCTGGGATCAAATATTATATAATCTTATTCTGAGACAGGATAAATGTCCTATGGTGATCTAAGATGGACTTTTAAAAAATAATTATAAAATAAAACTTTGAATATCTCTCAAATAAGATATAAGTTGGTTCTCATCTTCTCTGATTAACTTCTAGGGGTCACACAATATTAATTTCAATATGCCTTTATTGCTGGCTTTAACTGGCTAAGTGTGTTGTTGCAATAATTTGCATGAAACAACCTTGTTTGGTCTCAGATTCTGTTCATGTCTTGGTCATGTTCTAACACCTTCAAAGTCTAACTCCAGATAACATTATAGTGAGAACCACATGTGTAAGCAAAGCAAACAAGATTGAAAATATAACTTCCATTGTTGCTTTGATAAAGTTTTGAAATTTGTTGCACCAGTATTTTATTAGGAGTTAGAATGGCATGTGATATAGTTTGGATAGCTGTCCCTGCCCAAATCTCATGTTGAAGTGTAATCCCCACTGCTGGAGGTGGGGCCTGGTGGGAGGTGTTTGGGTCATGGGGAAAGATCCCTCACGATTTGGTGCTGTCCTCATGACAGTGAATTATTGCAAGATATGGTCATTTAAAAGTGTGTGGCACCTCCCCATCCCCCTTGCTTGCTCTTGCTTTTGCCTTGTGTTGTGCCTGCTCCCCCTTTGCCTTCCACTATGATTGTAACTTCCTGAGTCCTCCCTAGAAGCTGAGCAGATGACAGCACCATACTTCCTGTGAAGCCTGCAGAACTGTGAGCCAATTAAACCTCTTTTTTCTTTGTCTAAATTACCCAGTCTCAGGTATTTCTTTATAGCAATGCAAGAATGGCTTAATACAGCATGACTAAACAGACACTCATTGGCTCTCTTGCTGGTGGTCTTGGCTAATAGATAAGGAGTAAATGGGTCTTGAAACATCCTTCCATTTCCTAAAAGTCATTTCTCCCAATCATGACTAAAGAAAAATAAAGAAGGATATTTTGAGAAAAGGCAGAGGGAACGAGGGAAAAGAGGAACCTAGGTTACTGCCTAGTCTATGCTTCTCAAAAGAACATTCAACATCAGACCTTTCAATCTATTATTACACTTATCCTCACAATATTAAATTCAAAAAAGAAAGAAAAATATCCTTGAGAAAAAACAATGTGATATTCTAAATGTAGACGGTATAACTTGGGATTTAATCAGCCATTTAGAGCACCAGTAAAATTAAAAGAGATAAGTCAGGCTATTTTTTTTCCCAGATGGGAATAATGATTTATGTCTCCGCCCTCTCTGAGAGGTTTTGGGAGGATTAATGAGCTAATGTCTGTAAAGCTCTTTAAGCTCCTTGTATGGAGGTGCAACATAAACACAATGTGAAAAATGATAGCAAACTCTATGCTGAGTTGAGCTCCCAAAAGAAAAGCCCCTGGGAATGAGAAGCTGTTGCAAGTTGAGATGGTAAATCTCTGAGTTCCAATGCCAGAGGAGCCTTGGTTTGTTGTCATATGTGTTTTTAATTCTGTTTAAAATAGTACTTAGTAGTATTAATAAGCATTTCCATATTTCCTATTAATCGTAGTAGCCCCTGTGATCATCATTTTCTGTTCATTTGTTTTTTTGAGATGGAGTTTTGCTATTGTTGCCCAGGGTGGAGTACAATGGTGGGATCTCGGCTCATGGCAACCTTCGCCTCCCGGGTTCAAGTGATTCTCCTGCCTCAGCCTCCCAAGCAGCTGGGATTATAGGCATGTGCCACCACGCCTGGATAATTTTGTATTTTTAGTAGAGATGGGGTTTCTCCATGTTGGTCAGGCTGATCTCAAACTTCTGACCTCAGGTGATCCGCCCGCCTCGGCCTCCCAAAGTGCTGGGATTACAGGCGTGAGCCATCACACCCAGCCTCATTTTTTTGTTTCTATGCATCAAATTATATAGGTTTATTATCTATATTTTACAGAGTAAAAATTGGGATGTGAAAGTTACAAAGCCATCAAGGATAACCCACAAGAAACCAATGGTTCAACGTTATTGGACTATGGCCTGGATTGGTATTCCGATGTAGGCTGCCGTCTGGCTCTGATTGTGATCCTGGGTGAGTCATTTAATTTATAAGATATTTGGTTTTCTTCTCTTTGGAATAAGGAGGCTAAGTTAGCTAGATGAGCTCAGGTATCAATTGGTGAGAATATTCTACCATCTTCTAAGCACTTCT
Organism: Nomascus leucogenys; assembly: GCF_006542625.1. Taxonomy (NCBI): domain Eukaryota; kingdom Metazoa; phylum Chordata; class Mammalia; order Primates; family Hylobatidae; genus Nomascus; species Nomascus leucogenys. Next base: position 91,908,026 of record NC_044381.1, on the reverse strand, counting down.
TGAGTATCTAGTGACTCCACGGCATTGTCTATAATACTATAAAGGGCATGCAAAACAAATAAAACTTCAAGATAGTTTCTAAAAGTTTATACTTTAGTCTGTTGACAAGATACACAGACTCATAAGTACACATATCTGAATAATATTCAAATAAGCACACAAAACAACACAGGAATTTCTTCAATCACTTATCTCTAGGCCTCCACACATGCGTATATTGTTCTGTTCCCTCCCCTCCACTTCAGATCTCATTTTAGAGTCACTTATTCCAGGAATTTCCTCACTTCTCTTCACGAAAAAACACCCAAGCCTCCCCAGGAATGTCTTGTGCACTTCCATAGCACACTACGTTAACTCCCATCCAACCACATGCCACATCCTACTCTACTTGCATGTTTCACTGTATCTCCCTTTAGCCTGTGTGTTCCTTGGAAGAGGACTATATATGGCTCACCACAGTATCCACCGTGCCCAGCACTTGACACAGATGTTTGCTGAAGAGAAGGGTGTTGAATAAATTAAAAATATTTCTACCTATACTCCCCAAATCATCTTGAACTAGTTCTCATTTCTAACTACTAGAAGCTCTCCATTCTTACATACATTCTATTACTTACAATGCTTTTCATTAAACATTCTCTTCCTTATTTAAAAGGGAGCCTGGGCTGATCCAACAGTTAGCATTCCAGGGACAGATGGACTTTTCATGGGAGTGAGGCTTTCTCAGAAGACCTCCTCCCTCTTCCCCACCCCTACCAACAAACCAGTTCAGAAATCCTATCATCTCTAACCTAGCCTCCTAGGAGGATGTCAGCAAGATGGCAAAATAGGACTTCCCAGTGTTCATCCCCTAAACAGACACATCAATTTGAACAACTATTCACACACAAACATACCTTCACAAGAGCTAAGGAAACCAGATGAGAGATTACAGCACTTGGGGGTAGCACAGAGACAAGAAAAGATGTATTGAAAAGGGTAGGAAGGACACTTTTACATTATAGCCGTCTCTCCTTCCCCAAGCCTGGGCAGCACAACATGGAAAGACACCCACCATTTGAGGCAAGGAGAATTGAGTACCTGACTTTATCTGGGACTCTAGGACCAGGCTAGCCCCTAAAACCCCAGGTACCACTCTGGCCTCTGCAGCCCCAGACTACAGCTTGGCACTCATGGACCCAGTCTCCAAGCCTTCCCCACTGTCAGGCTGGCACACGCACACCCCAGCTCCAGGTCAGCACGTGCAACTTCAGACACCAGGATGGCACCCGTGACTCTAGGCAGCAGGCTGGTATCCATGGCCCCAGTCTCTAGGCCAGCCCCTGCAGCATCACACTGCAATTGGCTCAAGGTCAAAACCCATCCCAGGAGACCCTAGCACCAGGGCAGCTACTGGGGAACCAGCCTTGGAGGCCTACTGCAGCATCAGGCTGGCCCCTGTGGCCTTAGGCTCTAAGCCAACTCCTGCAGAGATAGCCTCCAGGCCAGTATGCACAAACCCAGCCTCCAGGCCCTACCCTGCAGAGCAAGCCTTCAGGTTAGCATCGATAGCCCCAGGTACCAGGCTAGAACCCATGGGCTGAAGCCCATGATAGAGGCTCCAGACCAACGCCTCATGGACCCAGGCTCCAGGCCAGTCATTGTTGCCTTAGGCTCCAGTGTGCCCTAATATACTCCAGCACTGGGCTGACACCCACACACTCAGGCTCCAGGATTACCCCTGTGAGCCCAGGATCCAGGCTGACCCTAGCACAGCTCCAGAAGCCAGGTCCACCTCCATGACTCAGACTCCAGGCCTAGCCCCAACGACCCAAGCACTGGCCTATCCCAGTGTTAGGCCAGCCCCCACAGACTCAGGCTCAAGGCCCACAGAGTACCAGGTTGACACTAGAGAACCCAGGCTGTGCCCAGCTGCCACAGACACAAGCTTCAGGCCTGTCCTGGTAGATTCTAGCTCCAGGCTTATCCCAGTGGACCTAGCTCCAGGCATGATCCTATAGACCCAGGCTCAAGGCAAGTCCCTATGAATCCAGGTGCCATGCCCACCGACCTGCTGACCCAGGTAGCAGGCCAGCCTGGCCATGGACCCCACCAGATGTCACATTCAGAATATCTAGACCAATTGACTGGTGAAGAGTTTTCCCTGATGAAGTGAGTCTGTAAAGACTGGAATAGGTGGCTACTTCTTGAAATGTGCAGGCACAAATGCCTAGCCACAAGGATCACAAATAATCAGAGAAACATGACAGTATCAAACAAACAAAATAAAGCATGAGTTAGTGGCCCTAAATGTCTTCTTGGCAAATAATTAAAAATAATTGTCTTGGCTGGGCTCATGCCTGTAATCCCAGCACTTTGGGAGAATCACTCGAGCCCAGGAGTTTGAGACCAGCTGGGCAACATGGTGAAACCTTGTCTGTACAAAAAATTCAAAAAGTTGCTTGGTGTGGTGGTATTCACCTGTAGTCCCAGCTACTCAGGAGGCTAAGGTGGAGGGAACCCTTGAGCCCAAGAGGTCGAGGCTGCAGTGACCCAAGATCATGCTGCTACACTACAGCCTGTGAGAGAGATCCTGTCTCAAAAATTAATAATAATAATAATAATAATAATAATAATTGTCTTAAAGAATCTCAGTGGGCTAAAAGAGAACACAGATAAACAAATAACTAAACAAAACACACAACTAACAAAACTAACAACAAAATTAGACAACTAAACAAAATCTGGTAAGTAATACACAAACAAAACTACAGTTCAACAAAGAGAAACAATAAAAATGAACCAAAGAGAAATTGTGGAGCTAAATAACACAATGACTGAACCAAAAAATTCCATAAAGAGCTTCAACAGCAGACTCAAGAAGAAGAAAAAAAAACCAGAGAGCTTGAAAACATTGTTTGAGATTACCTAGTAAGTGGAACAAAAAGAAAAAAATAATGAAAATGAGTGAAGAAAGCCAACAGTACTTATTGAGCCCCACCAAGTGACCCAATGCATGCATATGAAAGTCTCAGAATAAGCAAAGCCAGAGAAGGGGGCAAAAAACTTATTTAAAGAAACAATGAGAGAAAATTTCCAAAATTTGAAGAGGGACATGAACATTCAGATCCAAGAATCTCAAAGAACCCCAAATCAATTAAATACAGATATCTTCACCAGGACAAATTATAATCAAATTCTCAAAAGTCAAAGACAAAGAGAGAATATCGAAAGCAGCATGAGAAAAGCAACTCATTATTACAAGGGTAGTTTTAACACTATCAGCAGATTTTTCAGCAGAAACTTTGCAGGGCAGGAAAGAGTGGGAAGACATATTCAAAGTGCTAAAGGAAAAGAAAGTATTCTTGTCAACCAAGAATACCATATTTGGCAATGATGTCCTTCAGAAATAAAGGAGAGATAAGGATTTTCCTAGAGAAACAAAAGTTGTGGAAGTTCATCACCACTAAACCTGCCTTACAAGAAATGCTAAAGGAAGTTCAAGTTGAAACAAAAGGATGCTAAAAACATGAAAACACATGAAAGTATAAAACTTAGTGTAAAGGTAAAGATAAAGTCAAATTCAGAATATTCCAATAAAGTGGTGGTGCATAAATCACTTGTAACTCTAGTATAAAAGGTAAAAGACAAAAGTAATAAAGATAATTATAGCTAAAATGTTTGGTAGGGAATACATTTTACATTACATATGTAAGATATGTGAATTGTGACATCAATAAAATGGGGGAGGAGAAGAAGTTAAAATGTAGTTTTTGTATGTGGTCACAGTTAAGCTGTTAACATCAGTTGCATACTCCATGCAAATGGTAACCAAAAGAGAGCAGGGTGGCTATACTTTTATCAGACAGAAACTTTCACAAGAGACAAAGATGGTCATTTTATAATGATAAAGGGGTAAATTCATCTAAAGGATATAACAATTATAAATATATATGCACCCAACACCAGAGCACCTTTATATCTAAAGCAAGTGTTGACAGAAATGAAGAGAGAAATAGCAATACAATTATAGTAGTGGCCTTCAATACCCTGCTTTCAATAATGGACAGATCAAAATTCCAATGACTTTTTTTTATAGAAATAGAAAAAGTAATTCTAAAATTTATGTAGAACTACAAAAGACCCTATATAGCCAAAATAATACTAAGCAAAAAGTAAAAAGCTGGAGAGATCACACTCCCTGATATCAAAATATACCACAAAGCTATAGTAATCAAAAGAGCATGGTACTCACAATAAAAACAAACACATGTAGTCCAATTGAACAGAAGAGAGAGCCCCAAAATAAATCCACACATTCATGATCAATTTATTTTCAACAAAGGTAGCAAGAACACGCCATGGGAAAATAACAGTCTCTTGAATAAATTGTTGGGAAAATTGAATATCCACATGCAAAAGAATGAAACTGGACCTTTATCTCACACCATATACAAGAATCAACTCAAAATGGATTAAAGACTTAAAAGTGCCGGGCGCGGTGGCTCACGCTTGTAATCCCAGCACTTTGGGAGGCCGAGGCGGGCGGATCATGAGGTCAGGAGATCGAGACCACGGTGAAACCCCGTCTCTACTAAAAATACAAAAAATTAGCCGGGCGTGGTGGCGGGCACCTGTAGTCCCAGCTACTCGGAGAGGCTGAGGCAGGAGAATGGTGTGAACCCGGGAGGCGGAGCTTGCAGTGAGCCGAGATTGCGCCACTGCACTCCAGCCTGGGTGACAGAGCAAGACTCCGTCTCAAAAAAAAAAAAAAAGACTTAAAAGTAAAACACAAAACCAAAATTGCTACAAACTTTTCCCCTAGAAAACATAGGGGAAAAGTTTCTTGACATTGGTCTGAACGAGTTTTGGGATATGACCTCAAAAACACAAGAAACAAAAACAGATTGATAGAATTACATCAAACTAAAAAGCTCTGCACAGAAAGGAAACAATCAACAGAGTGAAAAAACAACCTACTGAATGGAAGAAAATATTTACAAATCATACATCTGATAAGGGGTTAATATCCCAAATAGACAAGGAACTTAACCAAACAGCAAGAAAACAAATAATCAAAATAGGCAAAGTCCCTGAACAGATATTTCTCAACAGAAGACAGGTTTATGAAAAAAATGCTCAACATCACTAATCATCAGAGAAATACAAATTAAAGTCATAAGGAGATATCACCTCACACCTGTTAGAATGGCTATTATCAAAAAGACAAAAGATATCAAGTGTTAGCAAGGATATGGAGAAAAGGGAACCCTTGTACACTGTTGTTGGGAATGTAAATTAATATAAATATTATGGAAAACAATATGAAGTTTCCTAAAAAAATTAAAAGCAGAACTACCACACGAACTAGCAATACCACTTCTGGATATATATCCTAAGGAAGTAAAATCAGTATGTCAGAAAGATGTCTGCACTACCATTTTCATTGCATTATTCATAATAATCAAGATACGGAAAAAACCAAACCAATCAATGGATATAGAAAATGTGGGATAAACACATTCATACACATACACACACTCACACACACACACATTATGAAATGCTATTCAGTCTTAAAAAAGAAAGAAATCCTGTCGTTAGTGACAATATGGATGAACCTGGAAGACATTATATTAAGTGAAATAAGCCAGGCACAGAAAGACAAATACTGCATGATCTCATTTATATGTAAAATTTTAATAAATTGAACTCAGAGAAGAGATTAGAATGGCAGTTGCCAGAGACTGGGCTAGGGGATGGAGGGTGAAAGGGGTGAAGAGATTTTAGTCAAAGGGTGACAAAGTTTCAATTAGAAAGCAAGAAAAATGACAAGTATATGAGGTGATGGATATGCTAATTAGCATGATTTAATCATGTCACAACATATACATATATCAAAACATCACAATGTACACTGTAAATATGTTCAATTCTTACTTGTCTGTTATACCTTAATAAAGCTGGGAGGTGGGGGGTGGAAATCCAATCTCTTCTCTCTCACTATAATTGCTATAATTGTCCCATATCAAACCCTCAGGGCATATCACCTAAGTTACAGAATAGCAACCTCCTAATAGGACTTTCTCCTTCCAGGCTGGTTGAAACATGCTCTGCAAGACCTCCCTCCTGCTCTGAAACACTGAGGGCATCCCTGGTAAATTAACAAAGAGTAGGCTACTTGCTCTGCTTGCAGCCCCACTTGACATCAGACAGTTTACCCTATGCTTCAGTATCAATAAACAATTTGCTATTCCGCACATATGGTCTTTCTCATCCCTGAATTTTAATAAAATTGAAGAAAATCTACAATTTCCCTTTGGTTTTTGTCTCAGACTTAAATATCTGTACAGGGAGCCATTTATATAATATTTCAAAGAGGATCTATCTCAACACCCAGTGTTAGAAAACAAAAACTCCTTAAAAATGGACAGAAAAATCAACACACATCAACAGACACTGTAGTTCAAATGAGGGCCCAATTTGAAGATTCAGAACAATACTGAAATAAGTTAATACCAAAGAAGAGAAAACAATTCATGTCTTGAAAATACGCACAAGGATATTGCATTCATGGCACTGAGGTAAGCAGGCACTTTCGAAGACAGAACAATTTAAGATCAGTAAAGATTGTATAAAAATGAAAAGAACATCTGTTGAATTAAAAATTGCAATGAAAACAATGAATTACAAAATTAGGTTCTGCAGAAACAGAAAACAAGCTTGAGAATTCTACCAGAAGTCCCTAGATGAAGAAATAAAAATAGATTTTTTTAAGTGAAGGCAAGATCTGGGAGATTCAATATGCACAGAGCAGGACTTCCAAAAAGACGAAACTAAGTGTATAGAGAAATTATGATAATCAAATAGCAGGTAAAACTTACCTGATCTAAAGCAGGATTTTCAAAATCAATTAGGACTTACCATGTTCCCAGCAAAAAAAAAAAAAAAAAAAGTGAAAAGAGATACCTAGTCCTATATAAATGAAATTAAAACAAAAGCTACAACTCACACGTAAAAGAGAAGCATATCTTCTCTTTAATGACTATAAATTCCAAAAGAATCATCAGCAATTTTGATGACAAAAGATTACACTGCCCTTAGAAAAATTTTATATTCAGCCAAGCTATTGTTTATATGTGAGGTAAAAGTAAAATACATTTTCTGACACACAAGAGTTTGGAAAAAATACTAGGAATGGACTTTTCCTGTGAAAATTATTCGAAGATGATCCAATAGCCAGTACTAAAAATAAATTTTTAATGGAAAGTTGTGATATGAAAAAAACTGAAGTTCAGCAATGAAAATAATATAAATAATTAATTCTGAATTACTCTTATTTTTATTCATTAAATAAAATTATTTAGCAACCCAGTCCTGCTATCTTGCCCAGGCTAGAGTGCAGTATAAAGAATGAACAGGCTGGGTGCGGTGGCTCACGACTGTAATCCCAGCACTTTGAGAGGCCAAGGCGGGTGGATCACGAGGTCAGGAGATGGAGACCATCCTGGCAAACATGGTGAAACCCCATCTCTACTAAAAATACAAAAAAATTAGCCAGGCGTGGTGGCAGGTGCCTGCAGTCCCAGATACTTGGGAGGCTGAGGCAGGAGAATGGCATGAACCTGGGCTTGCAGAGCCGAGATCACATCACTGCGCTTCAGCCTGGGCAACAGAGTGAGACTCCGTCTGAAAAAAAAAAAATTAACAAAATTAATTTAGTGACCCAGTCCTGCTCTCTTGACCAGGCTACAGTGCACAATTGCAGCTCACTGTACCCTTGAACCCCTGGGGTGAAGCAATCTTCTCACCTCAGTCTCCTAAGTATCTAAGACTATAGGCACCCACCACCACACTCAGATAATTGAGCACAATCCTTTTTGTTTTGTAGAGATGGGATCTTACTATGTTGCCCAGGCTGATCTCAAACTCCTGATGTCAAGTGATCCTCCTGTTTTGGTCTCTGAAAGTGCTATGATTACAAGAATGAGCCTCCAAGCTAGGCCTGAATTACTTTTAATACAATGCAAATGTCAAAAGAAATACTTGAAGGTATGAAAAATGACATAATTATATTAGTAAAATAATAACACCTAAAAATTAAATCTAAGATTATATAATATCAACAAAAATAGGGAAATAGGGTGGAGGACACAGAAAAAAAAAAGCTCATTTTTAAATTTTAAAAGTGGCATCTGATTCAATCTTGGCACTGTAAATAAAGAAAATATGAATTTAAAAAAATCCTTCCAATTCACTGCAGTGGAAATAAAGAAAACAACATTCCACATAGCAAAATATTTAAACTAGCCCATAATATAAGCTTCGTGGTATTGCTAAAACCCAGCCCAGTGCCTAAATGAAAGAACGTCATAAGATGAAAAAAGATCAGTAATCTTAAGCAAGGGAATAAATATGAATGGGCTTAATATTCTTATTAGAAGATAGAAACTGTCAGATTTGGGTAGAATGCAATTTGTAAGAAACTTGCCTAAAATAATACAATGTGGAAAACTGATATCAAAAGGACAGGCAAGGATATACTGAGCCTCTATATATATTGTGAAGAACTTCAAGTTACCTAAGAGATGAGAAAAGAAGAGGCTAGGCCTGTGATTGTAGGGTTTCTGGTTAGTCCTTCCAGATTCAAATCCTCCATCTCTTCAACTTGGTCATTAATTTTAACTGAGAATGTTCTGTCTTACATATCTTACAGATCTGTACGTTTGCTTGCCATCAACGCACTAGCAGTTTATTAGTGTATTTCTTTTCACTTTAAAAATGACTCAATCAAACAAGTCTCTGTTAATTTACAAGCCAGTAAAAACATATTCATGTTATCAGTACAGCTATCCAGGCTGAAATTCATAACTGGGAATACTTTTTACTTTCCTCTTTAGGCCAGTGTCTGTATTGAATATTATAATGCTAGAAAGAAAATGGGTACAAAGGGAAAGATTGCTACTGTGGTGCTAAAGGCAATAACATTGCAATTTTGGTTCAAAAGATGCTTCTTTCCTTTTGCAGTATCATTTTCAATGAGGGAAATATAAATCCTGGTATACAGAATTGGCTATTGGCTAATCTACTTAAAATTTTGTGCCGAGCTGAAAGTGTCGTTTAAAGAAATTAAATGACATCTATAATTGAAAAATTTACCAATGGAAAAAGATAGCTCTTACAGAATCACAAGAATGCTAGAGTTGAAGGGAATCTTTTCAATCAAAAAAACCTAAATTTATAAATAATCTCAGGCAAAGAAAAATTACTTCCTGAGATTACACAGCTGAAAGTCCTAGGTCATAGGGTTGCCAATTAACAGAAACTAGTGATGATACTCAATAAATACTATTAATTGGTCAATTATAAAAGAATCATGTTGTAGTAAAAGTTACAGAAGATGACTGGCAATTCAATATGGACATTAAAATATAAATTTTGTTTCTCTCCTTAAATGAAGGTCTAATCGTGTGTGTTTATGTGTGTGTGTACACTCGTGTGTGCACACACAATGCAATAATTTTGGAGAAACAAGAGGTAAAAGGAGGGTTTACAAAAGAAGGTCCTGGAGACAGAAGTTGGAGTAGAAAATGGACTCTAAGTAACTGGTGTGTCGCCTTGCTCAAAACAGGAAAAGTAGCCTGAATGTGAAGACCCACTCTTAATAATCTGGGACTTAGTTTTTATCACCCCAAAAGAGCTCTTCCTTCCCAGGTCAAAGGGCAAACTTGGGAGGTACACTGACTATCTCATTTTTTCCTAGTCTTGGGAGGGAAAAAAGTTCTCTTATGGTTTTATCTAGATAGTAAGTAGGTCAGTGATCCAATTAATAGATAATTCAGTTCCTAGAGATCATACAACTCACCAAAGTAGGTGAAACCCCAAGGAATTTGCTTTATCTATTTACTATAACCCTGCTTTATTAAATATAAATGCTTTTTTGAAAGTACAGTTTCATGCTTTAGAATTCTAATGCTGACTGCTAAAATATATTGAGCTCTTAGTAGGCGGGCCCTATTTGAAGCAGTCTTCATTTATATATTATCTCCTTTAACACTCACAACCACTTCTTAAGGTAAGTAATATCATTATCCCTGTTTGTAAGATAAGAAACCTGGAGCTTTCAGGAAGATCATCCGTCAGAAAGAGGTAGAGCCAGGACCAACCCAAGCAACTTGAATCCACACTTAAGCCTCTAAACTATGATGGATCAGATTCACTGCTCCCATCCTATACTTACTTGAGTGGAGAGCATTGAGATACCTTTGCAATTATGTTCTTCCAGTTTTTTCCTTATTTGAATTTACTAACAAAGAAAGTTACACTTAAGTAATTTAAGAGATCAGTTAAGAGTAGAAACATTCATTCTCTGGTTTCAGAGGCCAAATGCTGTTCTGTCTGATTTTCAAGACAATAAGTAAAGATGGGTGAGATCTCTCTTTCCTCTTTCTAGGTTAGCATGACAGCCCTTGACTTCCATGAATCTGGTCTGTCTGACAGCAGCAATACAAACACCACATAGAAAAAGAGTACACAGCTGTATCTCTGCCTTCTCAAATCAAGGGCAGAACTCTCTACTTCATAGGAATCATTCAGCATCTTCTTCTAGCAAAATACGTAATCAGAAAGAATTGGGCTGCTATTCCATTTTCTTTTACTCTAGAAAACTGCACTGGGACTGCCTGTAAAAATGTTCTGTGGGGTCTTCCCACTACCCTCAGACAGTAGTGTGAATAACATTTATTTATAATAAATCTATCTTTGAATTTCAACCTTAACCCAGCCAATTTTTCTTATAAGGCAGTTCTGAACTGTTTCCAATTATTTAAAATTATTTCCAAAGAAGTGTTAGGTGACGGGGTTTTAATATGTGGCGGGAAAAAACCTAATAAAAGACTGTTGATGAATATACGTGGTTTTCTTTTGATGGATATACATGGTTAATATAATAGTTTTTTTTTAAATGTATCTATGATATGTAGAAAGGATTAAGTCCTGTTTGATGTCTGTTGAATTTGAAAGTGTTTTTTATGCTTTTGTTATGGTTAGACTGAGTTACTGTAATTCTTTGTTTGCAACTTTGCCAACAGCATCATTACTAAGTTTGTAATGGCTCGAAGTTAGAGCAGCAGGGATGATCCAGGCACCTGTAGGAATCATGGCTACTTTTCTTATATATCAAAACTGCTAAAACATTGTATCCTGTCTTTCAACCTCATCTCCTTTAAATGTGGTTTTGGGGTCACAGGAAATGAGATTACTTATGGTACCATTTGAAATTGGTTATAGTGGACATGAGAAATTCCCCCTAAAAGACTTGATAAAATTGGTCTTATTTTTATTGCTGAAAATTATGCACTGCGGTTTTAGGAAACATTTCTTAAAGCATATGAACTGCTTAGCTCTTTTCTTCCTTTATTCTGTAAAAGTACATTAGTGACATTCCTTTTCAGAGTAATTACTTGTCAATGGTGCACATTTTATTGTTAATTTGAAATCCTTTTAAAGGCCCTATTCTATAAATTTTAATTTCCAAGATTTAAAATGTTGACTCCCTGACTTCCTTCAGCTGGCTGTCAAGTATTCAGAATGGAATAAGGAAAAAAAGTGTAAACTATGTGCTTTTCTCTTTCATGTAATAGACCTTTGACCTAGGGACTTTGAGTCTACCTAGGGGCAGATTCTGAAACAGTTTCTAGGTGTGACTATTGGCTCTATCACTTACTAACTTTATGACCTTGAGTAAGTTACTTCAATTTTCCCCACCTCAGTTTTCTCATCCATAATAGCGGATGGGGCAGAGCAAGATACCAGAATAAAAGGCTCCCTAATCGTTCCCCTTGCACCCCTTGACAAGTACACCAATTTAACAATGATCCACTCTGACTGTCTTGCATCTTAGATACCAGCTCAACTACAGCAGGATAGGGCAGCAGTCAAAATTTTAAAGCCCCCGTTCCAGGTCCTAGCTCCCAGATGACATCTCTAGACATAACCCTAGGCCAGAAGGAAACCCACTACCTTGAAAGGAAGGTCCCAGTCCTGGCAGCGTTAATCACATGCTAACTGTAGACCCTTTGAGCCCTGAAAAACCAGCAGTAATACCCAGGTACTATGTAGAGGGCCTTGGATGAGTCTCTGAGACTTGCAGCTTCAGGTGAGACTTAGCAGATTTCCAGGTGTGGTGGCTACAGGGCAAAACTCCTTCTGCTTGAGGGAAGAGTAAAAGGACTTAGTCTCACATCTTCGATACCAGCTTGGCTACAGAGGGGTAGAGTACCAAGTGGGCTCTTGGGGTCCCCAATTCCAGGACTTGACTCTTAGGTGGCATTTCTGGACTTGCTCTGGGCCAGAGGGGAGCCCATTTCCCTGAATGGTGAGTCCCAGGCCAGGTAGCATTCACCATAAGCTGACATAAGAGCCCTTGAATCTTAAGAGAACATCAGTGGTAGTCTGGCAGTACTCTCCATGGTCTGTGGTGGTGGCCCTGGGGTGAAGCTCCCCTGGTTTTGGAAAAGGGATGGAAGAATGGGAAGAACTGCATCTTGTGATTTGAGTGCCAGTGCAGCCACAGTAAAACAGAACACCTGGTAGACTTCTAAGGTTTTCAACTCTAGTCCCTGATTCCTGGAAGGCACCTCCTGGACCCAACCGGGGCCTGGGAGAACTTGCCTCCCTGAAGGGAAGCACACAGGTAGAGCTGGCTTTGCCACCTGCTGACTGCAGAGCTCCAGGGCCTTGAGCGAATACAGGCAGTAGCCAGGGAGTGTTTGCAGCAGGCCTTGGGTGGGACCCAGTGCTGTGCTGGCTTCAGGTCTGAACCAGCACAGTCATAGTGGTGGTGGCCATAGGGATGCTTGTGTCTCCACCCCCAGCTTTAGGTGGCTCATAACAGAGAGAGAGAGAGACAGACAGACAGAGAAAGAGAGAGAGAGAGACAGACAGAGAGAGAGAGAGAGAGAAAATGAATGAATATTTGTTTGGCAGAAAGTAAGGGAAAAAAACAAGAGTCTCTGCCTGGCAATCCAGAGAATTATCCTAGACGTTGTCCAAGACCATCAAGCCAGTACCTCTTTGAGTCTGCAAGAACTACAGCATTACTGGGTTTAGGGTGCTCCCTAAAGCAGATACAGCATAGATCACAACACCCTAGTCGTTTCAAATATCTGGAAAGCCTTCCCAAGAAGAGCAGGTACAAACAAGCCCAGACAGTAAAGACTACAATAAATACCTAACTCTTCAATGCCCAGATACCGAAGAACATCTCCTAGAATCAGCACCATCCAGGAAAACATGACCTCACCAAATGAACTAAATAAGGCACAAGGGACCAGTCCAGGAGAAACAGAGATATGTGACCTTTCAGACAAATAATTCAAAATTGTTGTGTTGCAAAAACTCAAAGAATTCAAGATAACACAGAGAAGGAATTCAGAATTCTACCAGATAAAGATTAAAATAATTAAAAAGAATCAAGCAGAAATTCTGGATCTGAAAAAATGCAATTGGCATACTGAAGAATGCATCAGTCTTTTAATAGCAGAATTTGTCAAGCAGAAGAATTAGTGAGCTTGAAGACAGACTATTTGAAAATATACAGTCAGAGGAGACAACAGAAAAAAGAATAAAAACAATGAAGTAGGCCTACAAGATCCAGAAAATTGCCTCAGAAGGGCCAATCTAAGAGTTATTGGCCTTAAAGAGGAGGTAGAGAGGAATAGAAAGTTCATTCAAAGGGATAATAAAAACAGAGAACTTCCCAAACCCAAAGAAAGATATCAATAAGTACAAGAATATTACACCAAGGACCGGGCGCAGTGGCTCACGCCTGTAATCCCAGTACTTTGGGAGGCCAAGGCGGGTGGATCACGAGGTCAGGAGATTGAGACCATCCTGGCTAGGGCAGTGAAACCCTATCTCTACCAAAAAGAATTGGCCAGGTGTGGTGGCGGGCGCCTGTAGTCCCAGCTACTCATGAAGCTGAGGCAGGACAATGGCGTGAACCCAGGAGGTGGAGTTTGCAGTGAGCCGAGATTGTGCCACTGCACTCTAGCCTGGGTGACAGAGCGAGACTCCATCTCAAAAAAAATAAAATAAAATAAAATTTTAAAAACCCAGAACATAACAACAAGCAGATTTAACCCAAAGAAGGCCACCTCAAGGCATTTAATGAACTCCCAAAGGTCAAGGATAAAGAAATGATCCTAAAAGTGGCAAGAGAAAAGAAGCAAATAACATACAATGGAGCTCTAATATGGCGGGCAGCAGACTTTTCAGTGGAAACCTTACAGGCCAGGAGAAAGTGACATGACATATTTAAAGTGCTGAAGGAAAAAAACTTTTTACCCTAGAATAGTATAACTGGCAAAAAAAATATCTTTCAAACATGAGGTAGAAATAGAGACTTTCCCAAACAAACAAAAGCTGAGGGATTTCATCAACACCAGACCTGTCCTACAAGAAATCCTAAGGGGAATACTTCAGTTAGAAAGAAAAGGACGTTAGTGAGCAACAAGTAATCACCTGAAGGTATAAAACTCACTGGCTACAGTAATTACACATAGAAACAATACTTTAACAATGCAACCGTGGTGTGTAAACTACTCTTATCCTAATAGAAAGACTAAATGATGAACCAATAAAAAATAATAACAACTTTTCAAGACACAGACAGTACAATAAAATATAAACAGAAACAACAAAAAGCTAAAAAGCAGGGGGAAGAAGTTAAGGTATAGAGTTTTCATTAGTTTTCTTTTTGCTTGTTTGTTGGTTTATGCAAACAGTATTGTTCTTATCAGCTTAAAATAATGGGTCATAAGGTAGTATTTCCAAGCCTCATGGTAACCTCAAACCAAAAAACATACAAATGGATACACAAACAATGAAAAGCAAGAAACTAAATCATATCATCAGAGAAAAACACCTTTACTAAAGGAAGACAGGAAGGAAAGACGAGGAAGAGAAGACCACAAAACAATGAGGAAACAAATAACAAAATAGCAGGAGTAAGTCCTAACTTATCAATAATAATGCTGAATGTAACAGACTAAATTCTCCAATAAAAAGACACAGAGTAGCTGAAGGGATGAAAAAATAAAACCCATTGACCTGTTGCCTACAAGAAATACACTGTGACTATAAAGATACACATAGACTGAAAGTATAGGGATAGAAAAAGATATTCCATGCCAATGGAAACCAAAAAAAGAGGAGTAGCGGCTATGTGTATATCAGACAAAATAGATTTCAAGGCAAAAATTATAAGAAGAGACCAAGAAGGTCACTATATAATGATAAATGGGTCAATTCAGCAAGATGATACAATTTAAAAGATGTATGCACTCAATACTAGAGTACCCAGATCAATAAAGCAAATATTATTAGAGCTAAAGAGAGACATAGGCCCCAATACAGTAATAGCTGGAGACTTCAACACACCCACTTTCAGCACCAGACAGATTTTCTAGACATAAAATCAAGAAAAAAACGTCAGATTTAGCCCGCACTATAGACCAAATGGATCTAATATATATTTTCAGAACATTTCATCCAAGAGCTGCAAAATACACATTTTTTTCCTCAACACATGGATCATTCTCAAGGATAGACCATATGTTGGATCACAAAACGAGTCTTAAAACATTCCAAAAAAAGTAAATAATATCAAGCATCTTCTCTGACCATAATGGAATAAAACTAGAAATCAATAACAAGAAAAATTTTGGAAACTATACAAACACAAGGAAATTAAACAATATGCTCCTGAATGACCAATGGGTCAATAAAGAAATTAAGAAGGAAATTGAAAAGTTTCTTGAAACAAATGATAATGGAAATACAACACACCAAAACCTATGGGATACAGTAAAAGCAGTACTAAGAGGGAATTTTGTAGTTATAAGTGCCTACGTCAAAAAAAGAGGAAAAACTTCAAATAAACAATATAACAAAGCATCTTAAAGAACTAGAAAAGCATGAGCAAACCAAACCCAAAATTAGTAGAAGAAAAGAAATAATGACGATCAGAGCAGAAATAAAAGAAATTGAAATGAAGAAAAAAATACAAAAGATCAAGGAAATAAAAAGTCATTTTTTTAAGTTCAACAAAATGGAAAACCTTTAGGCAGACTAAGAAAAAGAGAGAAGATCCAAATAAATAAAATCACAAATGAAAAAGGAAACATTATAAGTGATACTTCAGAAATTCAAAGGATCATTAGTGGCTACTATGAGCAACTATATGCCAATAAATTGGAGAACCTAGAAGAAATGAACAAATTCCTAGACACATACAACCTACCAAGATTGAACCAGGAAGAAATCCAAAACCTGAAGAGACCAATAACAAGTAATGAGATCGAAGCCATAATAAAAAGTCCCCCAGTAAAGAAAAGCCAGGGACCCGATGGGTTCACCACTGAATGCTACCAAACATTTAAAGGAAAAATAATACCAATCCTACTCAAATTATTCCAAAAAATAGAGGAGGGCATACTTCCAAACTCATTCTATGAGACCAGTATTATCCTGATACTGAAACCAGACAGAGACACATTAAAAAAAAAAAAAAAAAACCTACAGGCTACTATCTCTGATGAATACTGATGCAAAAACCCTCAACAAAATACTAGCAAACCAAATTCATTAAATACATTAAAAAGATCATTCATCACGACCAAGGGGAATTTATCTGAAGGATGCAAGAATGGTTCAACATATGCAAATCAATCAATGTGATCCATCATATCAACAGAATGAAAGATAAAAACCATATGATCCTTTAAATTGATGCTGAACAAGCACTGGATAGAATTCAACATCCCTACATGGTAAAAACCCTAAAAAAAACGGGGATAGATGGAACATATCTCAACATAATAAAAGCTATATACGACAGAGCCACAGATAGTATCACACTGAATGAGAGAAAACTGAAAACCTTTCCTCCAAGATTTGGAACATGACAAGAATGTCCACTTTCACTGTCACCAACATAGTTCTGGAAGTCCTAGCTAGAGCGATCAGACAAGAGAAAGAAATAAAGGCATCCAAATTAGAAAAGAAGAGGTCAAATTATCTGCATTTGCAGATATTATCTTACATTTGAAAAAACCTAGACTCCTAAAAAACCTATTCAAACTGATAAATTCAGTAAAGTTGCAGGATACAAAATCAACATAACAAAATCAGTAGCATTTCTATATGTCAACAGTGAACAATCTGAAAAAGAGATTAATAAAAGTGATACCATTTACAATAGCCTCAAATAAAATTAAATACCAGGAATTAACCAAAGAACTGAAAAATCTCTATAATTAAAATAACAAAACACTGATGAAAGAAATTGAAGAGAACACATCCAAAAAAAAAAAGAAAAAAAGGAAATATATTCCATTTTCATGGATTGGAAGAATCAATATTATTAAAACATCCATACTATCCAAAGCAATCTACAAATTCAATACAATCTCTATCAAAATACCAATGACATTCTTCACAGAAATGGAAAAAACAATTCTAAAATGTATATGGAACCACAAAAGACTCAGAATAGCTAAAGCTATTCTGAGCAAAAAGAATAAAACTGTATACCTGACTTCAAATTATACTACAGAATTAGTAGTTAACCAAATAGCATGGTACCAGCCTAAAAATAGACACATAGATGAATGGAACAGAATAAAGAACCCAAAAATGAATTCACACACCTACAGTGAACTCATTTTCAACAAACTTGCCAAGAACATACACTGTGGAAGAGACAGTCTCTTCAATAAATGGTGCTGGGAAAACTGGATCTCTATACGCAGAAGACGAAACTAGATCCCTACCTCTCACCATATACAAAAATCAAATAAAAATGGATTAAGGACTGCAATCTAAGACCTCAAACTATGAAACTAATACAAGAAAACATTGGGGGAAATCTCTAGGGCAGTGATCTGGAAAAACATTTCTAGGGTAATACCTCATAAGCACAAGCAACCTCAGCAAAAACGGACAAATGAGATCACATCAAGATAAAAAGCTACTTGCACAGCAAAGGAAATAAACAACAAGACGAAGACACAACCCCCAGAATGGGAGAAAATATTTGCAAACTACCCATCTGACAAGGAATTAATAACCAGAATATACAAGGAGCTCAAACAACTGTATAGGGAAAAAATCTAATAATATGATCAAAAAATGGGCAAAAGGTTTGAATAGCCATTTCTCAAAAGATGACATACAAATGGCAAACAGGTATATGAAAAGGGACTCAACATCATTGAGCATCAGAGAAACGAAAATTAAATCTACAATGAGATACCATCTCACTCCAGTTAAAATGGCTTTTATCCAAAAGATAGGCAATAATAAATGCTGGCGAGGATGTGGAGAAAAGGGTACTTTTGTTCACTGTTGGTGGGAACGTAAATTAGGACAACCACTATGGGGAACAGTTTGGAGGTTCTCCAAAAAACTAAAAATAGAGTTACCATATGATCCAACAATCCCACCGCTAGGTATATATCCAAAAGAAAGGAAATCAGTATATTGCAGAAATTTCTGCACTCTCATATTTGTTGCAGCACTATTCACAATAGCCAAGATTTGGAAGCCCAACCTAAGTATCCATCAACAGATGAATGGATAAAGAAAATGTGGTACATATACATAATGGAATATTACTCAGCTATAAAAAAGAACGAGATCGTGTCATTTACAACGACATGGATTGAACCAGAGATCATTCTGTTAAGTGAAATAAGCCAGGAACAGAAAAACAAACATTGCATGTTCTCACTTATTTGTGGCCTCTAAAAATTAAAACAATTGAACTCACGCATACAGAGAGTAGGGGGGATGGTTACCAGAGGCTGGAAAGGGTACTAGGGGCAAACGGGATGGTTAATGGGTACAGAGAAAAAAATAGAATGAATGAATAAGACCTAATATTTGATAGCACAACGGGGGACTGCAGTCAATAGTAACTTAATTGTACATTTTTAAATAACTAAAAAAGTATAATTGGATTGTTTGTAACATAAAGGGCAAATACTTGAGGGGATGGATACCCCATTCTCCATGATGTGATTAGTACTCATGGCATGTCTGTAACAAAAAAATCTCATGTGCTCCAGAAACATATACACCTACTATGGACCCACAAATTTTAAAAATTTTAAAAATAAAAATAAAATATAAATAGGAGATCATACTATAATATGTCTCAGAATGGTGATGAGGAATAAGTAAGTGAACTCAGGTAAAACATTTAGAAAGTGTGCCTCATACGTATTAGTTGTGGTTGTTAACAATTATTAAAATAACTTTTTGTCCCCCTAATGCAATTGTAGCATGGTCTCCTTTCTTTAAAGATGACACAGACTGTATCTATTCCCATGCTTAGAATAATTTTTGTAATCTAGAGCAGGGTCAGGAAACTATGGCCTCTAGGTCAAATCAAGCCCACTGCCCTACTTTTGTAAGTAGTTTTGTAAATTAGTTTTATTGAACACAGCCATATTTACTCATTTACATATTGTCTGTGGCTGCTTTTGCACTATGATGGCAGAGCTGAGTAATTCGTACAGAGATTATATTATTATCTGGCTTTTACAGAAAATGTTTGTCAGCCCCTGATTTAGAGTAAAACAAAGTTTCAAAGTTTATTTGAAAAGTCAGTGAATGACAGGATGGGAATTTGTACTCAAAGACAATCGTTTTTCCTCTGTCTCTGCTGCTGGTTGCTATGGGGATTCAAACGAGTCACATTACCTTTCCACAACTCAAATTCTTCATTCATAAAAATAAATACCCACACATATAAGAAGGTAATCATAATTTTCTGACTTATATAATTAGTGTATATTTTAAGTATAACAATATGCATAAAAGTGCTTGGTCAAATTTAAATTATTAAAGCAGATTTGGGTCATTAATCATCAACAAGGTTATTAAATCTAATCCACCACTCATTCACCTTCTTGATGACAAATTCTTGTAACAGGTCTAAACTTGCTCCTCCTCGACTGCTTTTGGGACCAGGACAGTGCTGTGGCCTTCTTTAGCTGGTAATGAATAATATCTTCCCATTTTGACTCTTTAGAATAATGAATTTGGTGATGGGATACAAGGAACATATGATTAAGTAATTATTTTCTTTTCTCTCTGAAGGGTCATCATTTAAAAGTAGTGCTTTCCAGCCAATGGCATTGAAGCTGCACACACACAGCTCAAAGGGGCCCTTCGCCAGCTGCCCTCATTAAATCCCTGACATGCTCTCCTGAATTTTGTTGTCAGAGTGTGTTCATTCCTTGATAATTCTGCATTCCTATCCCAGGGCTCTTAGGACCACACCTTCATGTTTCTTCCCTCTTGCTGAGTTTGGACTCTTTCTTTGTTGGGTAGAATTTTCTTCTGTGTCTAATCCCATATTTCTCATACGTATTGCTTAAAGAAAAGGAAAATGTTCCATAACTGGTTTGTCCTTTTTTCTGAAAACTGAAGATCCTGAGTCCCTGTCTCATCCCAGACCAATCTATTAGAAGGAAACACAGTTCTGTCTACAAAGATATGGGTTTTCCTTTTCATATGCAGCACCTTCCCTTCCATTCTCCTGGAGTGTACATTGTAGTTTATCTATCGTTACTCTTAGTGTCATATAAAGGACTTCAGTTCTGTTAAAAGGCTGAGGATTTATAGGATAAAGAATCATAAAGCTAAACCCTGTAGATAAAGCCTGTCCTCTTCTGTGTGACCAGTCATGGCAGGAGACCTTTAGGAACCCATGAGAGGCAGAGCATGGCAGAGGGTTTCCCATATGTAAAAAGGTTCTTCAGTCACTCTCCTGTCTAAGCTGTTTTATCATGTAGAAAGGCAGAGTGTACCTGTTCTTTGGGTTTGTGGCAAGTAAAAAATTTTTACGCTGTACATGCTTATTACCAATTATAATTTTGACAGGTTACAAACATTATATTACGTTATTATTATATTACAAACATTTGCTTCCATTCTTCCAGTGAATGTGGTAATACACAGAACACTGGATTAATCACATACCAAACACTAAGAGTAAATAGCTCCAAATTATTTAAAATTCTGGCTGGGAAAGAGATTTATTCCAACAGTCATGAATAAAATTTTCTTTAAAAACAATAAAAAAGTGCCATTATGCTAGATCCCCCTAACTTATCTGATCCAACTCCTCAAGGTCAACTTTAGAAAGGAACTAGTTTCAAGTCATAAAGAAAAACATCAGGGCTCCATAATCTCAAAAAGTTTGAAAAGTTTCATTAAAAGATCTGAAGATTCCATCTCCCTGCAGTAGAGGTTAGGATGAGTGAAGTAGAGATAAAACAGCAAATCATCTGGGTATTAGATTTTAGACCATAAACCCATTTGCTTTGGCAAGACACTTTAACTTCCTCAATTAAGTGGCAGAAGAGGAGGTTTTCAATGAAAGCTAATTTACAGGTGTGCAATGCAGATAGTTTACTGGGAAGTATTGTGGTCTTGTCTTTGAGGGTGCCTCCACTAGGGTTATAGACGTGAGCAAGATGACTCTGCCTGTTTGGCAGAGAGAAGGTGAATCACATGTGACTAAATTTTCTGACAGATTACTGGATGATTGCAGGCAGGGGGGGATGAATAAAACCTGGTCCTACAATGCTTTGAGAAGAAATGGTTGCTGGTTCCAAAAAGTTCTTTCCTTCTTGGTTTTCCTTTTTCTCCTCTTTAAGATTTCTCACGATGAAGATTTATTGCCACCAAATTCAAATTCTGCAACCCCAAAGCCTCAGGCTGACACTAGCTAGAACCCAAATAATGACTGCATTTATGGAAAGATTCAAGCAGTATGGGCTAGGTTGGGCAATAGGGGAAAACATTCTAATGTTAAATTGCTTTTAAATAGATTATGTGTAAATGATAGAAACAAACCAGGGGAAATGCCTCTCCATGGACATACAGTGAAAATGAATAGTTGTATGGCTGAGGTTGGTATATTCTATAATGGAATATGCCTGTAATGTAGGAATTTGTTTTACTTTATTTCTTCCCTCCATAAATAGTTGACTCTTTCACATGTAAAAATTATGTTTCCTTTTGTTAGCAGTAATGGAATTCGATTAAATCATGTGTCCTTATCATATCAATTTGTGTAAGTATTTTTATGCAAGTTATTTCTAGAACATTGAAGTCTGTCCTTCAAAGGCCTTAGTAATCTTTAGTGTTTGCTGGTCTGCTTTTAATTCATCAAAGTCCTCCTTCAACAAGCATTGCAAAAAACACACATGCAGCAGAGATTTCCCCTCTACAATGTATATTTGATATGCTTAATGTTCATCTTTATACACACAGAGGCATATAAGAAATGTGGAGGTTGCCTATAAATTCAAGGAAACATTTAGGTGCACAGTGATACACAGATACATGGGTATAATACTTTATGTACTTGATAAATATTTCATCCCTACCATAAAAAGAGCTTTTTATCAACTTTGATTGTTTTTTTATTACCTTAAAGTATTGCAGTTGTTTCTCAGTATTCATTGTTCCTTCCTTTTCTTGTCTCAGACAGGAATTGAAGATGAAAAGCTCTGTATCTCTTAGCCACCCTTTCAGTTCTTTGATCCTGACCTCCAGCTGCCTTACCAGGCTTCCGCTTTCAGGAGAGAGCAGGTCACGTGGACTCGACCCACTGTGCCCTGCCATTGTGTCCTGGATCTTCTCTCCTAGGGTTTTCTAATACATCAGATTAAAAAACAAAAAATAAAACAAACGAACAAAAAAAAAAAAAACCCATGAACAACAGAAAAACAAAAACATAGATTAGCTTAGGTACCAAAAACACATCACGGTTTTGTTGGTAACGAAAGCCACCTGGAAGTGTCCATCTATACCTGCCACCTCACTACTGACATTCAGTTCAGATTAGGTTGTTGTTCCATTTAGTATTCGAATTCTCAGTGCAAGTTGTTCTGAGTACCAGTGGATACTTAAGAAGACCTTATTCACTTACTTTCCTTTAATAGAAAGGAGATTTGGCCCATAGTTCGCAACATAAAAATTCATTTGAATTTTTTGGTCACAGAGAAAAATTCATTTGAATTATCATGATAGGAGTTTATGGTAAAAAATTCTCCACATAAAATGTCCAGGAGATATAAGTTTAATAAATATACTAAAGGGGCCAAGAATAGATCAAGCATGGAGAATTAAATTCCATTTTTTTGTTTTGTGACATGTTCCCGAAACCATATAACTAAAGGGTTTTAAGAAAAGGAAGCCTCCTTGGTGATGCTGTTGATTTTACCTGACTTGGAAATTGTTCAATCCCACAATTCTTTCCATTTTGCATTTTGGATGCTGGACTTTCTAATACCGAATATGTGTTAAAATAATCCCCAATTCACTACACTAGAAGCCTACTTAAATTAGCCACTATGGCAGGAGAGTGTTGTCAGGGAGGGCTCTTTTCTTTTCTTCTTTTTGGTGGAAAGCAGTCCCAATCAATAGGATTTAAATCTATAATGATAAATTAAACCTACAAAAATACGCTTTAAAACACAAATAAAATTAAGTCAACAAACATTCATCTGGTGTGTAGTGTTCTGTAAATAGTATCTTTAGGAGATTGTAGCAGAAAAATAGCCTTTCTTGGCAACACCCTTGTATTTTCACGGTGAAAATATTGATAATTTGAAGACCCTCAGTGGAATCCAGATTTAGCTATTGTTTTTACGCTGTAACAAAAGTAGCAGCAGGAGGTGAAACCAATGCCCTTGGAGGGTAGGGTCACAAAAAAGAATTTATTGCCACTTTTTTGTTCTGGAACAGTTTGCAATCATAAATTCTTCATAAACAGAATACTTCAGAGAATGGTCCGTCTTCATAAATATACGACAGAGGACATCAATTTCATTTAATTCACAATTTGTGTCAGCACAGCAGATGCCAATGCCTGCCTTGATAGGGTTGTTTAATATGCAATTGAGACAGAGTAATATGCAGCACAGGGGACAAAATTTCACAGATTAAACTGTACGCACCACTGACATTTCATTCTAATGTATTTCCATTCCACACTGTTCACCTTAGATGAAAGTAATATTAAAAACCATATCCCTCTATTTTACTATTGTTAGAAGTTAAAATCCTTGTCTTTAATTTTTTTCATGCCAATTAAAATGTAATCATGCCAATTAAAACAGTATGCCTGGTGGTGTTAGTGTGGTACAGGATTTAAAAAAATCTTCCCTCACCCTACTCTCTCACTGCAAACCTGCATGTTGTATTTGAATGATATTTTTTGTCAAAATGGCAACTATTTTTAAAGTCTCTGATTCATAAAGGATAGCTAAATATTATTTCTTTTTTCAATATAATGTTGACTTAAAATTCTGTTGAGGAAGCAATACACGTGACATAAACAATTTTCTAAAAATATTATTGTTATTTATCAAATTACCAATGGATATATTAAAATGCAATGTAAACAGACTTATGGCTACTTTATCAAGCACATAAAGTTGCCATTCTTATCTATGTAGTAAACAACCTTTTAAAATGTCATACACTAACCACATTTCTCCTGTCTGAGATCAATGAATGCTGTAGAATTCGGCAGGTTTTGATTTAAGTCACCGTATTATAAAGTGAAAGCCATTAATTATTATTAAAAGGCAACAATACGTTAGATGAAAAACTTTTAACATTTTAAGTTACTTTGCACAACTGCAGAGTGTAGTGAATTTAAATGAGAAACAAGGACTTAAATCTGCAGTTTTTTAATCTCCTAGATTAGGCATGGCATAAACAGAATACTGGCATTCCTCCAAATCATCAAGGTACATGAAGAGCTTTTTATTCAAAATATTTTTGGAGTATTATTTATCTAAACATTTTTTTAAAAGGTGGAAAAATGGAAGGCATGCAAAATTATGCTCCATAACTGACATTGCCCATACTTGGCTGTTATAATTAATTATTTAGGTAATTGACAAATATAGCTTACCCTTGATTTGAAGTGAAGGCAATTTAGGAGGGAAGCTGATGAAAAAAATACAGTTTAACTTTTCTCTCAGCTGTCTTCCAACAAAAGGACAGTACTGTCTCCTGCACGGTGCCATCCTGGTCTCTGGGTAACAGAATCTCTATATTGCCTTTTTGCCAGATTCTTGCATCTCAGTCTTTGGCTGAGACCCAGCCCATCATTGCGTGAAATGAATTACATGAAACTTTTTTTTTTTTTTGGCTTTTGTTAAAAGTGAGCTGGAAATTGAGGCACAAAACACAGGCTGATTCAATTCTGCAATTCAGATTTGGGTCAAATTTGCATCTTTGTTTTGGTGGCTTTAGTGTGACTTGAAAGCTGTAGTGACAACTCCACTTTTCATCTTAAGGGTATAGTAAATAGTTAAACAGTAGATGTCTCTTACATGTACCTTCAGAATAAATTCTATTAACATTCATTCAAGCGTGACAGTCAGTATATATCAGATATACTGTATTATAGTTGACTTGGTGCATACCCATAATACATGGCATATTTTACTTACTTTTTCATGTATTAAAGAACCAAAATTATTAAAATCTGAGAGGAGACAAGCTCAGAAAAAAAAAATCAACAGAAGAGGAAAAGAAGTGTCTTTCCCATAATAGCATGAATAGCTTGTTTGAAATGTAGGTAGTGAATTGAAAGAGAGAGATATTTGTGCCTCAAATTAGAAATCAGACAGATAGAGTACTTCACTACGCAAAAAATGTACACATAACCTACAAACAGTAATAAAAATGCAAATACCCCAAGCAGTTCCCATTTTTCATTAATTGAATCCACTTTTTCAAGGAGATCATTTGGTAGTAAAACGCCACCTTTCTTCAAAGCTTCAACCTTACTAAGCAGCTCCGTCTTTTTCAGGTGTCTGATGGACATTTCCACACTGTATCGCTAAAATGAAAAGAGAAAAAGAGATACCATTAGGGAGATAGGTGTTCTTAGAAAATCATTGAACACAGAATTTGTGATGCTTATGAGCATTAAAAGTTTTTGTTCCCAATAAAATTTATGGGGAGGCTAAACCTAAGTACTTTGAGTAGATGAAGAATATTGCTGAATATATTATACACACACAGACACACACACACAGTTATTACATTTAGTTGACTAAGATTTATTTCTTAAACTCAAGTTTACCACATATTTGATCTTTAAAATATTCCAAATAGGACAATAACTGGTCTAGGGGGGTTTAATATTACAGTTAATTTTGGCCATTATTCGGCCCCAGAGTGCTGTCCACATCTCATCTCTGCCCCTAAAGGACCAGTCTCAAAGTGAAAGAAATAAAATTATTCATAAAGATTATGTAAGTTATCTGAATTCTCAGTTAACATTTTGTTTTCATTTTCTTTTCCTTAAAAACTCTGTGTGGGCTTGGAGAAAAGGTACATATAGAGAGAAAAAGGAAAGCCAACATTTTAGGAATAGTCACAAATCTATGCTTCCTTATTGATTACTGTAAAATATCCCCCAAATCATAGTTGACAATAGAACCCTCTCCCCCAGTATGTATTATATTCTAACAAACTACCAAGAGAGTCTCTCCTAAAAGATGTTTTGCTGGAGAAAATGTAAGTGCTATTTAATATGACAGTTACTATGGTGATTCTCTTCAAATAACTCTACTTGGATAACTCCATAGTTAGTCCTATATTATGGATAGCCATAAATGACTATGACTGTACTTTATAAATGTACATGTAAAAACACCTCTGAGTAGAAAATCTAGATTCTGGTTAAAATATTAAACATATTTTACATTTTCAGCACATTTCCAAGATATAATAGCAATTTTAAAACTTTTTTCTTTCAGGCACCAAATTTAGGTCACTGAGTTCCATGGTAGTATTTTGTTCCTTTGCCCTAAACGACCAAGGGTGCCCTAAGATAAGCACCTTTATCAGAGTTAACGAGAAAAACTTTTCTCTGGGCAAATAAATAAATCAGTACATTCAAATGTCCCCAAGCACTTGGGTGATTTCACTCACCTTGAAAACATGATATTATATAAGATCCCAAACAAAAATACAATTGGAAGCAGATTAAAGGAAAAGAAGGTATGAAATCACTGTTTTGGTTAATAGATCTTCAGCATTTGCGTGCATATGTTTGCATACTTTTAGTTTCATATTTTAATCTTTCGTTTACACTAAACATGCACATCACTTGTACTATGTAAACTTCTCCAAATGTTAGTCATTTGTGGATCACAGAACAAAATGTTTTAAATGAGGTGATTTAAAGCATTTCATATTATTAATGAATGTTGATCAGGGTGTCAGAGTATCCAAAATTACATGAATATGCATAGTAGAGAAAATCAAGGGTTGCTTTAGAGCACTTTTAGAATTTGGCCTGCGATACAGGAGAAATTCTGATTGCGTTTTCTAATGGAAGGCAATTACCAGGACCATGTTACTCCAGCACTTAGGAAACACGCTGTCCACTTGAATTTTCTGGATTCAATATTCAGAAGTATTCTAGAAACCTAGATAGTGTTTTATTTGTCAGAGTGATGATTGGAGGAGAGGACAATCTGCTTTATGTAATCAGGTTCCCATCTAAAATGATATAGCTGACAAAGATTTACATAATTAATTTGGTGAGATTTCCACATAATATTGGGGGAACCAGTATTTCAGGCAGGCAGAAAAATCTTATTCAAATATTCTACTTATGCCACATGGTATTACTCATTGACAGAGAGAGTCCTCTGGCTGTGCCACTTGGGAATGGCCTCTACCAGTTATCCCTTTAACTTGTGACAAGCTCATCCCCCCTCTTCACCCCAACTTTAAACAGCTCTCACACAGCAGATCAGTCAAGAAAGGAAACAGCTTAGATGTGTCCCATAAAAATGATAGTCTTACACAAATAAAAATACAAAAAGCAATTAATTTAATTTTAGATGTAATAAACCAATCTTCTCTGTCAAATGTGTATAAGTAGTCACTGCAATAGCTATTATAAAAGGTTATTACATTTAAAAGAAACTTGTCTTTATGTATGCCCTCGGTCTTTGTCACCATATAGCCAACTGTCTAAACAGCTTGATGAAAGATGTGATTGATGGACAGTGCCTTCAAACTATAATATAAAAGCTAAGAGTATCTAGTTAATTGTTAGATGTATTGATATATGAATGAAAGGTACTAAAATGTTATATAATTTAAGGTGAAAATATTTATTTTAATTTTTGAAGCACATTGAAGGTTAAATCTAACATGTTTAGGGGCTCAAGCTGTATGTGTAATAATGTCAGGAGCTTATATTTTTGTTGATGCTAGTATGTTTTTGCTCTTCTGTCTCTTAACATCTTTTCAGAAGCATTAGACTCAGAAAATCAACTGCCAGCTCTATCAGTTTTCGGTCATCCTATCAAGTGGGGCTACTTTATCCTGTGGTGAGAAGATAATTTAATCTTCATATTCATTCCACCCACAGCAGAAAGTGAGCAGAGGCTGCCCCATTGTGTCCTGTAGTCTGGGGATGTTATGATATAGACTACTCTTCAATAGGCAAAAATGAGATTAGCAAAGTTAAAGTCAGAAAGCTTTTCTTGAGTGCTAAGGTAAATAAGCATCCAGTATTTAATTTCCCCACAGCACCTGCTGTGGGCCTCTCTGTCTAGTTAAAAATAAAATATACTCTCTTGAAAGGCCATATTTACATTATTAAGTGTATTTGCTTGGCCAATTCAATTTTGACTAATGAAGCCTCCTAATAGATATGTGAATGATCTAAATTAAAAACACAGGACAGTACTATTCTAAATGCCATCCCTGTGTATATAAATATAAAGAAAAACTTTAAAAAAAGGAATTAAAAATAACTACAAACTCTAGCCCACCATTTTAACAAAGAACTAAAGAAGTTGTAGAAAATTCTTATTGAGTACTTACTATTAGCACAAATGCTAAAACTGAATTATAAAACAAAGCCAGCAAAAACAGGAATTTCTGAAATAAATATACTTAGAAATGCATGAAGACTTGATTGAGATAACTTTTTTGACAGTTATGCTAAAGGCTTCCCCGCCACACTGAAGTCCCCCTCCTTTTTTTTTGTTAGAAATCACACCGAAAATTCTGCCCAAATGGAGACTGGAACAATGCCTTGAAACAGTGTTAATTGTCACCATGGAAACCAGAAGAATAAGCCATTTTGAAACTGGTATAGAAGGCACACATTGAGCAACTCAAGCATTTTTCTGCCTCCCTCAATGTTAAGGAACAAGATGCCTTGTCACTGTGAGGTCAGAGAAAGAAAACATCATGAAAGGGTTGTAGATGCTCACTGTCTGGTAAATAAAAAAAATAAAAAATAAACTATATACAGCTAATGCTATAAGACTCTACCGAGTGAATCTTTTTGAAATAGAAGGATCATCAAAAGATGGCCAGGATTGGGGGATGGCTTCCACCTAAGCAAAACTTGAGGGCTATATTATGTGAACCTTGCCCCCAAAGCTCCCTGGGAATTCTGCTGTTGTAATAAAACTTCAGAAGAGGAAAGAAAAAAGGCAGCATGATGGAATTCAAAATAATGCTCTAAAAGCACACAGAGAGATTAAGACATCCATTGTAAGACTTTTGTATGGTGCTTCTGTTGGTTATGCTGAAAAGAGACCAGACATTGCTGAACAGAGAGTGAAGCTTTGGCTGCGAGAAACACACAAATTAAACTAAAGACATTTCTTGATTATTAGAATAGGGCTGTTGTATTCTGTGTCATCAGGGTTTGAGCATTTACATCTTACACCATATTACTTTTAACTGAGCTTCAGTTGACTTTGTACTAGGAAAAGTTAAAACAAGGAAAATGATCTAGTTATTAGAATGACAGGATTGAACGTCTTTCCTGGTACAAATATAATGCCACAAACACCTGTTTATCCAGCAAGATTCCCTTTCCCATATATGCATGATTGACTGATAGATATGATAGATAGATAGATAGACAGACAGATAGATAGAATACACTGAGAAAATAAAATATATCTTACTTAGTCTATCAGTAAGAAAGCAAATGCTAGGAACATACCAAAACACCAAACTGTTGGCAAAATAATGTGTGAAAATATGCATTTAAAAAAAAAAAAAAATCCAGGGATGTGTCTATTTACAACTCTCACGTGTTTTCTGGCTAGTGTTTGCCCTCCTCATTCGAGGCTTCATGGTGGCCCCTCAGCAAGTCCATGCCTAATGCCATTCAGTGGTGAACAAAGAGTCTTTTTGTATAGAAGTCCAGCATCCAAGCTCAGCTGTACATGCAGAGTGCAGGAATCTGCTAGAGGCCAGTGTTGCCTTTGCAGCAGCTCTTGTGCTGCCCCCCTTTTCAGAAGACTTGTGTGTAGCATCTCACAATGCATATGATGCTGCACATGGAGTCAGTACCACCAACACTTCAAGAAGATGTTCAAAATTGAATAAAAGGGTTCAAGCCCAAGACAAATAATAGTCGTTATTTCTTGCAAACTCCTTGTATTTTACCATTAGAATTTATGGTGAGTAATTGCATAGAGAAATTATAAAGACTCCTACAATTGTCCTTGTAAATTAATAATAGGTTTTCCTGATTGGGATAAATTTGCTGCTGAGCCTTTGGAAAAATTAAAAAGTGCAATGTCATTTAAAATTGCCAGAACTCGCACAGCAAATTACACCTGAGGTTAAGAATTGAGTTTTCCCCCTCTTCTAGCTTATTCCATTTGCATGATCTGGAAATCACATTACGCTGGCCATGTACTGTTAATTGGACATAGATTGCATTATCTTTAATATAAATCAAACTACAAATATTAAAATGAATTGCAAATTCCCTAATAGAAGATCATAAAACAATCTTTTTTAAAATATCTCCCATTAATAATTTAATTCCAATTATATCACTCAGAAAACTTAAGTAGGAGACCTGGCAACTTATTTCTCCAATCATTTCTTTTAAATAACAAATATCTAAGCCTTTAAAAATAAATGTAGCTAGACTCTAGTCTAAGTGACTTCTAAGTCACTGTTACAGAACAAAAACAAAAACACCAATAACTGAAAACTTTCATGTCAATTTCATATAAAATATTGCATAAGGACGCCAAGTCTACCTGTCTCCTTTCTTTCCTACCCATGTCAACAGTGAGAAAAAAGTCTCCTATAGGTAAAATTTAGTAAGTTTAAGAACTATTTTGACCATACCCTGTAAAATTATAATATTGATTATTATTTTTCTATTTACTTTTTTAAACGGTTCTCTATCCCCTTAGATATTTCTATAAATTTGATATCTTTCTGAAGCCTTTGTATGGCCTTTAATGAGTTTATATTAAATATTTAATACTGTTTAGGGCATATCCACTACTACCAAAAACAGTCATATTCCCAGCAGTCCCACTGTTTCAGGCAGAGGACTTGATTGATCCTCCTAGCCTGAATTGAGTAGAATGAAAAGAAGCAGTTGGAAAATAGCTGCAATCATTTAATGCAGATGACCTCTGACAGCCTCGCAGCTCTTCTATCTGAACAGAAATTTGCATGGGGTCTCTGTGCAGAGGAACAATGTAACCTAAATGGTAGACAATCTTTATTCTAATGAAGTGGGTGTCAAGGTCAATGTAAAACTGCAATGATAAATGGTGCACCACTAGGCAAGAGAAGTTGCATAGGCATTGTAGTGCTTTCACATTAATTGAAGACTGAAATGCACTGCGTGAAAAGCACAAGCCTCTCTTTTCACCATAATGTGTTAATGCGCCAATACCAAAATGATTTCTTCAAGATGTTTGCCTGTTGACATGTATCTTACTGCAAAAATAACACAAATATAAAATTATGGCAAAAAATGGACATTTTTAGAATTTAATGTTTTCCTGGAATCGAATTACAAAAATTAAACAAAACGCTCCCAAATGATGTCCTCACACCTAATGTAATTCCTTTGATCCCTTTTTCTTTTCTTTTTCTATTTAGACCTGTCTTTAATTAGTTTTAACCAAGCAACCTTTTACAGAACCCTTCATTTGGGTACTTTCATGTTGAGCAAACTGTAAAAGAAGACTGAGGAGAGGAGAATCACTCAAATATTATTTTTTCCCCTCACTTCTAAGTTTTCTGCTTAGTCTGCAGTAAAGATCTTCAGGTGTTGTTTGTCCTGAATGAAAATGTAATGAAAAGTCTATGGTGTGTAAAAGAAAATAACTATTTTCTAGTGTGGGAACTGGAAAACCTTAATCTGGTTGTTGGAAATTGCCAAAATGACTGCACAGAAAGAATTACACCATGACTTCAATTGGTCTAGCAATTTTGTGGCAGTCAATATTTTTCATCCCATAAAAATAAGGATAGTAAGCTGCTTTTTAAAAATCCTGATCTACTTAAGCCTGTAAAAGGGACATTGTTTGCTAATACACTCATTAGCAACCAAGCACTTTAACTTCATCAATTAAACAGGAAATGGAGTTGCATCATTTAGTTTCATAATTTGCTAAAATACTGATAAGAGCATATTATTAACCATTCTGAAAACATTTCCAGGCTCAACTCATAATACCTTATAAACTGCATTTTTATGGTTGATATTTTTTTCAGATTCTGGTAAACTCTATGATATAGCTACATTTCCAACACTACACTTCCTGTTACAAATAGATTTTAATAAAGCAATTACAGTTATAATAGTCAGGAATGGTCTGTAGGTGTGCAGTCTTGGTGACAGAAGGCTATTAATATCCTTTACTATAAAATAAATGATATTGCTAGTCTGCAACTCTGATGTAAAAACAAATTGTCTCAAACGGAAATCAACATTCCTGAAATGGTAATTCAGAGAAAAAAAAAATCCAACATGAAGGAGGATAGTGAAAAAGAAAAAAAAAAAGTTACTGATGAAACTGTTTAAAAAACTGTACAGCTTCATCTGTGTGTGATTTGTCAGGTCTGAAGCTTTGACGTGCCCAAGGGGCAGACCCCAGCGGGGAGTAGGCTGCCGAGCTAAATAGCTGTGAAAGAAGTCTTAATGTAGGATGGAATTCAAACTAACCTTGACATGACCTCGGGAAAAATATGCAAAAAGTAAAATGAATGCTCTCTGCAAGATACATCCTAATTTTGTGGTAGAGCTGGTTAGTTTTACAAACATAACTGAGACCTTAAAAGAAAAATAGAAAGCTAGTAAAAGGGGAAAAGTTTAGAATTCAGGCAAAAAACGTAAGCAGGCATGTGTTACTGTGAAGGCATGTGAACCATTTGGAACGAATCCAAATAAAAACCCACACCGAACAATATTGTTGTCAGCCTGTCTATTCAGGAAAATTGTTTTTTTTTTTTTTTAGGTTGAATATAAATGACACAAAGCCAAGATTACATCATTGCATTACAAAGTCTGTTGTGGCTTTTAGCTGAACAAGCCCCACGGATCTATTGGTTTAGGACAGTAATTCAGTAAGGAGGTTTTAACGTGCTATTTTTTCCTCCAGTGTCAATAAAAAATACAGAAATTTAAGGAAGAAATATCCCATGTGCTCTCTAGTCTATTTCTTGCTTTTGATCTGTATTTGATAAGCTGAACTCCAGTTTTAGTTGATGCATTCAGTCCTGATTTGACTCTATTACAAATTTTCCCTGTTTTGAAATGATCAGCTTAGTAGGAAGGCATTTGCTCTAACTCCTTAGCCAAGAACTGGCTAACTCACTGGATATATGGAAATTTTAATTGAGTGTCAACTTGTGTAGAAATTCAATCCTATTACCTTCTCAATGCAATTTTGTAGCAATACCAGTTATTTACTACACTACTAACCAGATTTTAAACATAATTAAATTGCTAAGAACACACACCCAAAATCTAATGGCTTAAATCCCTTCACCAAGGATGTGAATTCCTGGATCGGGTATATGTGCTTCCATTAGATTTTCATAAGCATAAAGTGAGCAGATGGATGCAATCATTTAGAAGCACAGAGAGTTTTACTGAGGACCTGTTGAACAACCATATGTAAAGATCATTGTTTAATGGATATTATGCCATAGGTCTCTTCTTTGGTCCATTCTTATTAAATATTTTATTAATGACATAGATAAAGAAAATATGAATATGGCATATTGATCAGATTGGCAGATTATACTAATGTCACTGATCAATAAAGTATAATATATATTTTAGCTCAGAGATCATAAACTCAAATACCTAAATGTAGCAGTATGCTAGTAAACTGGTTCTCTAAGGAAAAAAAAAGAAGAAGAAAGAGAAGAAAAAAAGACCTGATTTGCAGTGTTCGTTGATTTCCCTGGTGTAAATACTCCCACTGTGGCTGATTCCAATCTACCAATGGTGGTTGCTGCTGGTAAAATTCCTGAATATTTAACAATATGCTCTCATAAGTCAGTATTAGTCAGCTCCAACACCTCACTACCAGGCAGATGATATTAAGGAATTGAGTAGGGCAAGGATAAATCCTCTTCTCTCTTTCATATTCTAACTATTGCTACTGTCATAAAAAAGAGGACTATTTTTTTTAAAATAAAATAAAGACAATGCATAAATGTGACTATTACTAATATCTAATATCAGTAAGAGATAAGCAGGCATAGTGTGAACCGTGGAGGATGGGAGAGCATATGCCTCATCTAAAAGGGGCAACCCTTAACTCAGCTCTGCCAACTGTTACCCTGTGGAAATATGGCTTCGACATGGGTTCAGTATGGCAAGACATATACATTTTAAAGCCTATACACACACACACACACACACACACACACACACACACATATATATATATATTATGTGAAGTCTCAAAATTGTTATATGTTGCATTAAAACTTTTTAACACTACACAGACCAAACTATGTCTCTGGATATGAATCTGCAGGCAACTATTTTATAATGTCTATTTCAGATGATAATAGACTCTAAAAGGAACAAAACATGCTGCCATAATGAGTTAAATCTAAGAAGGAGAAATGACAAATGTAAAGTCAGACAGAGTTAATAACCACCCCATTTCACCCCACTACCCCCACTCCAAAACAATAAAAAGTTTTAAACTGCATAAAGAATGGAGGTGACGAGGCTTCACTTGCCTTTAGGTTCAATGTGAGTCAATGGACAATGGAAGGTAGATGTAAATTTTTTAAAAAGTGAGATAGGAGAGTTCCCTTGACCCCTTCACAGACTTGTGATAGAGCTGTGGCTTGTTTACTCGGCCACCTGCACTTAAACCCCTTGCAGGAGGGGGGAGCACGCAGGTGAGTGGTTGCAGGAGCCAGGGCAAGTGATTTTGGGTGCCAGCAGGAAAAAACCCTGCACTGGCCCACGGCAGCGTCTAGGGGTTGCCCATAACCTCTGGAGCCTCAGAGGGCACATGTTACAAACAATGCTCTTTTAGCATTTGCCGTCCATGGATGGTGTTAAACAGCTTAGCGAAGAGTCAGCGTGATAGCCTTTTTGGGTTCCCACACCCGGTGCATCCTGAATTCTTGTCCAGCATCCAGGAAGAATTAGGTCACACAAATGGATTGAAAGGCGATGTATGCGGAAGATTTTACTGAGTGATGGAAGTGGCTCTCAGTGGAATGGGGAGCTGGGAAGGGGATGGAGTGGGATGATAATCTTTCCCTAGAGTTTGGCCATCCCTGGCTGAACTCCTCTCTGACTGTCCGCAGCCAGCCAAACTCCTCTTGACATTCAGACGCTTGTTCTCTTCTCTCCTTCTCTGCTGCACTGCTCTGCTCTGCCAGTGGAGCTTGGGGTTTTTATGGGTACAGGGTAGGGGGCGTGGTGGGCCAGGGTGGTTTTGGAAAAGGCAACATTCGGGCAGGAAAACAGGAATGCATGTTCTCATTTAGGGCTGCAGTTCCAGGCTTGAGGGTGGAGCCCTTGCCAGGGACCCTGCCCTCTTCTACCCAATATTTCCCTGCTTCCTGTCCATATTGAAAGGAAATATGATTTTGGATTGAATTAAGACAAACACAGGGTTAAAAAAAGAAAGGTAATGGATATATTAGTTTGACTGTGATTTGCCAGGCCCCAACCTTGTACTGCTTGCATTCCATTTTCCAAAAGAGACCTAGACAATGTATTAAATGTTCCAAAAAAAGCACTTCAGTAAGGGAGAAGATTCAATACTTCCCCAAGGGTCAAGCTGTTGAATGAGCTAAAGGTATTCAGCTAAGAGGGCAAATAAAAGTTAGAGGTGAAAGAAGAGAGGAAGGACATGTTAGCAGACTTTGAATTTTTAGAGGACTTTCGCATAAAAAATATTAATTTGTTCCATCTGACCTCAGAGGTCAGACTGGGGGGTCAAAGGCTGAAGCTTGAGTAGGAACACAGCATGAGAGATAGTGAGTTCCCATTCATCAGAGGTGTTCAGGCAGAGATGAGAAGTCTACCTGGCTGGGATATATTATGGGCAAATGAAGCATTGAATGAGGATTGGCTTGGAACATAGAGCCTAAAGTTCCTCTCTGTTTTAGAAAGTTGAGCTTCTTTGCATCCACATTCATAAGATCAGCCATAACAATTACATTATCCCAGGTAAAAGAAATGCCAAGACTGAAAATCACCAAGTTAAGAAGAAGGTGTCACTCGCTGGAACAAGATTCAGAAACAAGATTCTCATGCAGAAAAACCTGAGAGAACAACAATGGAGCAAAGACACAACTACATAAAACGTAAGCTGTATAATCTAAGCTAAGATGGGCTATAGAGAACCAAAAGAAAGGGCAGGGTTAACTGAAAATTCTAAAACTGTCTTCAATCTATCCTACTTTAGAGAGGTGTTTCACTGAATCTGAGGTACAGAATGAAACATTTCAAGTCTTTTTATCTGATAAATATAGGAGACTTCTACTATAGAATTTATGTGGTTAGGTTCATATTTTAACAACGTCCTTCCTGTAAATTTTTTTAAAAGACATAAACTTCAAGATAAATATCACCCTCAAAAATTTCCGTCATCAATACAGACTTTCTTCAGTAGATATCGAAGATGTGCATTATAACCCTTGCTACCAGCAGCATGGGCATAATTGCAATTTCTCCTCCATGCTATGAAACTTCAGGGTTGTGCTATATTACATTGAAAATCTACACATCTCAAAGGGTTTTCTGTGCATTCCAATGCACCTTAGTGACGATGTGGATCATTGCCATAATACATCATGATCACTCTAATTATGGTTTCATTATGATGCACCATATCAGGGCTGTTGTAATGTCATGTCAGCACATAGTAAAAATAGTTATGCAATTATGTAATATCTGTTAGAGTATGCAATGTAGGAAGGAAAAAAGACTTGAGGCACAGCAATTAACGTAATGGAACTCAGTTTTCTCCTTTAAAAAAGGTTTCCAATGTAAAAGTTTCATTTATTTTGTTTTCCATTTCCCAACCTAAACGAACACCTCTAAACACAGCTATTTTCTGTTGAATTTGGCACTGCTACATAATTTTTTAAAGTTTTTTTTGAGACAGGTTCTTGCTGTGTTGCCCAGGCTGGAGTGCAGTTGGCTATTCACAGGCATGATGAGCACACACTATAGCCTTGAACTCCTGGGCTCAAGTAATCCACTTGCCTCAGCCTCCTACATAGCTGGGACTACAGGTGCATGCCACTGCACTCAGCACAACTACTTAATTTAGAATTTTCTAATAACACAAAATAAGAAGAAAAGGAAAAGAAAAATCTTTGATTCTAGCTGTTCTCCAAACATAACAAAAGAAAACATTTACCTAATATGTGCTATAAGAAATCCAATAACAAGTTAAGTGTAGTAAATTAAAGTCCACTGAAGAATTAACATTATGCAAACTTCAAACACAACAGTCACATTCTTCTATCTTCCATGACCTCTTGTGTGGACATACCACTATTTGCCTTACCCCCTAAAACTTGATTGACCATCTATCTCCTAAATTAACTATGATAATGAAATGAGATAAAGCAATGATATGCATATTTACATCCCTAAGCTACTAAAACCATAAATATTCACTTGCCTTTAGTCTAGCTGCTAAAATATACCCAAATATCTATAAAAACAGAAATGTTATTTGCCTTGTAAATTTGAAGAATAAACTTTAAAAGATGGTGGCTATGCCTTCTTTAGTTGACCACAGAGTATCTTGAATATTTGAGACCTTCAGAAAGCTTTGAGTCAGTGAATAGTTTCTCAAACTAAGTGATGTATGAATTGCTGTTTGTTGTTTTAATATACAATCAAAGGAGAATTTATATATCATAGGTTACCACATATCTTTATAGCTGAATTACAGGCCTGTTCAGTGCAAGTATTTATAATGAAAATGCTGAAGAAGCCTGAACTATGGATGTGTATGGTTGTGCAGCAGCAGCAGCAGCCATTTCAAATATAGATTTATTTTTAGCATTAGGAGGTACTAAGTTTGTTTAAATCTGGACTTTTTTTTTTTCCTACAATTGCAAGTAATGTTAATAGCACACTGTAAATGTGAAGGCTAAGTGTGCAATGTCAAAATAGACTGGATCTCTCTGAAAATTGGAAATTCAGGCTTTTCAAACATAATCCAGATGTTTGGCTTTTATTCAGATTTCAAGAAAGAGGGAACTAATACGATATAAAATTCATACATGCATATTTCATTAGTGCCTTTTGTATCACTGAATTAAACATTCTGAAACGTGCTTTTCCCAAATCACATAGTTTTAAACCAAAGCAGTTGCCAAGATGCTCCACACCTCAAAAATAATGCCAAATTAATTTCATAAGGAAGAAACTATATATTTCTTATGTTAACTCTGTTGATATTTCCTCAAAGAGATATCTTGCTTTCTCTTTGAGGATAAGAAGAAAAATGAGAAGTAGAACACTATAGCCATTGTAGTTTATCAAAAAGGTGTTGCTGCAGAACATGGTGGCTTTTGAAATCTATGAGAATCAGTTGCCTAAATAAAGGCTGAATGTATTATCGCCCTTATTGTCATCATCAAAAAACTATCTTTTCAAGTTTCGTGCAAATGGGCATTCCCCAGGGACTAAGGACTCCAGCACTGAGAAGCTGCACCCAGAATTTACCATGTGATGGTAGGTGTTAAGACAGAGCTGATCAAAGCATTTCCAAGGTTGCCTGTTCCCAAAACACAATGCAAGTGCCATTATACCTTTATGTATTCACATTGTGACTTTTTTTTTTCCAGAGTATTTTTAACTTTCAAAGGGTTTTCACATCTATAATCTTAACAGATCCATAATGCTATGGAGTTTTTCTTGGTGACTGCTCAAATCCCTGTATAGTGAAAATATCTGATTTCTTATGCTACTTTTTAAGAATGTCTCTGGGGCCTTCACTTCAGATGAGGATAGGTATGGTTTCAGAATTAGATTATAAGCTTCTACAAGGGACTGTAGGAGGTCAGAGACCACGTGTTATTCACTCTTTACCCACTGTAATTCTTAGCATTATGGTTTAAATGTAGGAGGTTGTTGGAAAATATTTATTTATTTGAATTTCTCCCAAAAGAAAGTCCAGGCAGATATAGAGAGCTGTTGAAATATATGCCAGATACAGTGTTAGTACACAGAAATGAGTACAGTGTGATTGCTTTATCTTTGAGCTTCATTTTCTGTGAAAAACTTATTTGGTGAAACATCCAATACAGAAATACTCTCAATTTTCAGACAGAAGCCACGAACAAAGTTAATCGTTTATCATGGCCATGAATGGTTAACACAAGAAAAGCTTCTGTGAAAACCTACCAAAGAAAAGAGGAAGGTGGCAGTAGTTCTTTGAATATTTTAAGGGCACCTTTTATGAGGCAGTGTTTTCTCATAGCAAGAACAGTTGATCAGAATGCGAAAGGCTAAGTCTAATTTCTAGTTCCGATACCAGTATGCTACAGACTTAAAAACCTTTCTGTTCTACCCATCCCCTGACCCCTTGGGCCTTTTTGTTTCTTTCGGGTACCTACCCGTATTTGTCAGAAAAATATTTTGACAAAATAAATTTTAGAGATTTTAGGCTTTAAAGCTTAAACACTGCTGCTGTAGCCTCAGAAAGCTTGACTGTCATTTCAATGGATTGTTCTTTTTTGTTGTTGTTCTCCTATGGCAAGCCCGTGGGGAAAGTTAGTAATATTAATTCTGTCTTACACATTAAAAATTGATACATAGAAGCTAAGTGACTTGCCCAAGGTCAGTAAGATTGTACTAAAATCCACAAATAGAATTTCAGGAGGAATTTCAGCTTAGCTTGGTAAGCCATACTACCGCTCTTGAAAATACATCTTTAGATCTCAGTCCAGAAGTCTGAAGAAATTGGTGGGCCCTAAGAGTATAATGTAAATAAAGTCAAGAATGCCATTCAAAGTGACATTGGAGTGGTCAACACATACTTAAGAACCCTACTCTTGTAGCCTCTTTAGCCAGATTCATTTGGCGTAGGCTCATCCTCAAAAACCCAACAGATTTTTAATAGCCTGAGGTTGAGGCTAAAAGGGCAGATAGGAGAGTTCTCACTGATAGTCATGCCTGTCACTCAGAAGAATGACAGTTCACAGTTTAAAGAAGCTCTAGTATACAAGTGGAAATTTGTCGGTATAAACTAAGACCATAAAGAACAACCCTTGGTTATAACTGCTTTTGAGCACTTTTTCAGCTATGTAAAGGAGTCTGCTATAAATATTCAAGGAAGTTTCTTAGAATAGTTCCATCGAAGAGAAGCAGAATGTGTGTGCGTGTGTGTGTGTTTGTGATAAGAGACAAGAGTGATACAAGTAAAGAGGAGGAAGAAGTGAAAATTTGGAGAATGTAATAATGGAGATGCATAGTTGCATGGAGAGAAAGTTAATAAGTAAACGGGAAGTTACAAAGGTTTCGCCAGATAGGAAAAACAATTCCTAGTCTACAGGGAATAAATCCTAAAAACTACATAAAAATAAACAGCATTGCAGAAGAGGAAGCAAATTATAGCTGGAGGCAAGGTCTTAGTGAATGGCTTCCCTGAAATAAACAGATGAGAGAATATGATGTTGATGACTTAAACATTTTGCATAAAGGCTGAAAAAAATTCATTAAGAGGATATTAGAACCAAAAGAAGCAGAAGTACACGGATGTGGCCATTTAGCACGGCTTATAGCCATAACAGGGGATAAATTTTCAAGAAGATGTGAGTACTAAAACGTGATTTTTGAGAATTTTCCCTAAGCACCTTCACTGGGCACCATCAATCCTGCAACTGTTACTTCTGCCTTTGTTCTCTTGGCGGCTTGCCACCTGATCCACCTGATTCAGGGAAAGTCATTTCATATTTCCATGGTCATCCCATCTGCAAAACAGGGACAAAGCTATCTTTGTCACTTGTCTAACACAGATATTTTAAGAGGTAAATAGATCATATTTGTAAGAAATTTTAGATCTCGATATAAAATACACCATTAATAAGAAGTCTTTGATTTTAACACACATGAGTTTTGTAATAAGATTTTTTGGTTTGCTACCCATGTGAAAGCAAGACTGCAAATTTCCCATGGTTTTTATTTTCTGTCTTAGAAATAATGTATTGTAACTATTGTTGGGCCATATTAGAGAGTAAAAGAAATCACACATCAGGGTGAAGTCATTAGAAAGGTAAATACAGATAGATAGATAGATAGATAGATAGATAATGTATACCATATCATATATAATTAATATACATTATATAATGTAGATAATATATAATTATATATATTATGTATTTTCTAAAAGGCAGGAATATATACATATTTAGAGAGAGTACATAGTATATAGTACATATATGTAGTATATACTAAATATATAGTGTATACTATAGTATATACTAAATATATAGTGTATACTATAGTATATACTAAATATATAGTGTATACTATAGTATATACTAAATATATAGTGTATACTATAATGTATACTAAATATATAGTGTATACTATAGTGTATACTAAATATATAGTGTATACTATAGTGTATACTAAATATATAGTGTATACTATAGTGTATACTAAATGTAATTGTGGTTTTTGCCATTAAAAGCAATGGCAAAATCCCAATTACTTTTGCACCAGCCTAATAGTATATAGTACATAATACATACAGTGCATATATATATATATATACAGTGACAAAGTTTTACTATTTTTCTTGACTCTTAATGAAGGGAGGAGGGAGCTTGTTGATATTACCTATTAATAGTACTTCTTAAAATCTATACATATGTAACCATTTAATCATTCATGAGTGATTAAACATAAACATGGTGACAGAAACCATGCCAAACATTTTAATTTGTAAATCAATGAGATAAAAGGGTATTGATTAAGAAAATTAAAAAAAATTAAACATATGCCTGGAATCAGACTGCCCATATTTAAACTTTGCTTGCATTGCTTACTAGCTGTGTACTTCCCTGTGCCTTAGTTGCTCATTTGAGGATACTGTTAACACTTCATTAGGTTGCTGTGAGGATTGGATGAGCCAGTATCTGCAAAGATCCTAGAACAATTTCTGTTACATAATAAACACTATATACAAATGTTTGTTCAAAACATTCTTAGCATGCAACTCTGCATGCTAAGAAAATATGACCTCTGGCATAACTTTTCTCATCTCTTTTATGCCACTAATTCCTTATTTGTATATATAACTTCTCTTCACTATATGAAACATTGAATCTAGGAATTCACTAGAATTTAAAA
The DNA here is from genome assembly GCF_006542625.1 of Nomascus leucogenys. Taxonomy (NCBI): domain Eukaryota; kingdom Metazoa; phylum Chordata; class Mammalia; order Primates; family Hylobatidae; genus Nomascus; species Nomascus leucogenys. The sequence goes on along the minus strand of NC_044381.1, from coordinate 91,865,314 downwards.
AAAATCTTTCCTTTTATTGACTTTCACTGAACACATGGGATAAAAGCTATATGGTTTGTCACTGATTTTCCTCTTCTCCAGTTTGTCTTCCTGTTTTTGGTAAAGTCCTAGGAGCATGTCAAGCTAATTCCTAGATCTGAGGCTTTTTCCCCCTAAATTGCATTATTTTGCAATACATCTATCTCTATTCCAATTATTTAAATTCTACCCAGTAAGGTTCAGTTCAAATATCATTTCTTCCATAAGGACTTTCTAAGAAGACTAGCACTTATTTTTAATACCACACAAATTTGCTCTCTTTGCTATTATTTCATGTTTTTTCATTTTGCTTTTCTAAGTAGATTATAAATTACTTAAGGAAAAGGATAACCTCCCTTTATTCGGTTCTCCACAGCACACCATAGTCCCCTAACGAATCACAGTCACTAAAATGAGATAACATCATTCCTTATTCCTTTTAAGTAAAAGTAAAATAATTAGACCATTAATTCCTGATATATGTATTAGGACACATGGACATATGTAATTTTCAAAATATATGTGATAAAATAAGAGAATTCAGGTGAAAAATGTCTTTGTGCTTAGACACACAGAGAGTGACGCAAACTTCATAAATTGTTAGTTGAATTTGATACCAATTAGTACAGTTTGCAAGGTAGAAAAATTTGTAATCAATTTTTCCTCAAGCAAATATGAATCTGCCTTCGACCATATAGCTCTCCAGAGAAGCACCCCCAGTAGGGAATTTGAAATTAGAGTGACTGCCTGTCACTAGGTCTCCCAGGGTGTAGACTTCGAATTCAAACGTGAGTCTGTTCTTTACCAAAATGCCTTAGGGACTATTCAGGTCCTTTCCTCATAGACAGCTAAATGTCTGTAGTCATATTTGCCACGACATCCAATGTGACAATTCAAATACTGTATAAATTACCAATGTGTGTACCACAATACAAACAGAAGGTAAGAAAAGGTTGCTCATATATTATGAAATGACTTAGTTTCAATGGAAGTCTAAGCAAATATATCTGTTCCATGCTGTGAAAACAACTGAGGGGCATTTGGTAATTCTGCCTAAAGAAGAACGTAGAAAAATTAAAATGTGTGGAAAATAAGACGTCAAAGAGAAAGCTGAATTTCCATTACAGACAGCAAAAGACACCGCAGAGAATCCAATGGAAGTTATCTGCCACTGAAAAAAAGTAAAATGGAAAGGAAAGTGTCTAAGAAGTTTCATAAAATATATATTTATATTTTTATTGTCTGAAATGAACCAAAAGTAGTGTGGTATTTAGAAATTATACACTTTTTATGGTACTTCAAAAAAAATACAGGCATACTTGGTTTTATTATGCCTTAGAGATACTACAATGTTTACAAATGGAAGGTTTGTGACAACCCTGTGTCAAGCAAGGCTATTGGCACAATTTTTCCATAGCATGTGCTCATTTTGTATTTTTGCATTACATTTTAGTAATTCGGTCAATATTTCAAATTTTCCATTATTATTTTATCTGTTATGATGATCTGTGACCAGTGATCTTTGATGTTACTATTGTAATTGTTTTGGGGCACCACAAACCGTACCCATATAAGACTGTGAACTTAATCCGTAAGTGTTGTGTATGTTCTCATTGCTCCACCCACTAGCAGTTCTCTCTGTTCCTCAGACCTTCCTATTCCTTGAGACACAACAATATTGAAATTCGGCCAAGTAATAATCCTACAATGGCCTCTAAGTATTCAAGTGAAAGAAAGAGTCACTCTAAATGAAAAGCTAGAAATAGCTAAGCTTTGTGAGCAATTCAGGTAAAAAGCTGAGATAGTCTGAAAACGAGGCCTCTTGTGCCAGTTAGCCAAGTTGTGAATGCAAAGGAAAAGTTCTTGAAGGAGATTAAAAGTGCTGCTCCAGTGAGCACATGAATGAAAAGAAAGTGAAACAGCCTTATTGCTGATAGGAAAAAAGTTTTAGTGGTCTAGATAGAAGATCAAACCAGCCACAACATTCCCTCAAGCCAAACCTAATTCAGAGGAAGGCCCTAACTCATTTTAATTCTATGAAGGCTAAGAGAGGTGAGGAAGCTGCAGAAGAAACGTTGGACACTAACAGAGGTTGGTTCATGAGGTTTAAGGAAAGACACCATCTCCATAACATAAAAGTGCAAGGTGAAGCAGCAAGTGCTGATGGAGAAGCTGCAGCAAGTTCTCCAGAAGATCTAGCTAAGATCATTGATAAAGGTGGCCACATGAAATAACAGATTTTTCAATGTAGACAAAACAGCCCTCTATTGGAAAAAAAAAAATGCCATCTAGGACTTTCATGGCTAGAGAGAAGACAATGCCTAGCTTCAAAGCTTCAAAGGAACGGCTGACCCTCTTGTGAGAGGCTAAAGCAGTTGATGACGGTAAGTTGAAGCCAGTGCTCATTTCCTATCCTGAAAATCCTAGGGCCCTTAAGAATTATGCTAACTCTACTCTGCCTGTGCTCTATCAATGGAACAACAAAGCCTGGATGACAGTTTATCTGTTTACAGCACAGTTTACTATATATTTTAAGCCCATTGTGGGGACCTATGGCTCAGAATAAAAGATTCCTTTCAAAATATTACTGCTCATTGACAATGCATTGGGTCACCCAAGAGCTCTGGTGGAGATGTACGAGGAGATTAATACTGTTTTCATGCCTGTTAACACAACACTCATTCTGTGGCCCATGGATCAAGGTGTAATCTTGACTTTCAAGTTGTCTTATTTAAGAAATACATTTTGTAAGGCTATAGCTGCCACAGATAGTGATTCCTCTGATGGATCTGGACAAAGTCCATTGAAAATCTTCTGAAAAGGATTCACCATTCTAGATGCCATTAACAACAGTTGAAATTCATAGGAGGAGATCAAAATATCAACATTAACAGGAGTTTGGAAGAAGTTGATTTCAACCCTTATGGATGACTGAGGGATTCAACACTTCAGTGGAGGAAGTAATAGCAGATGTGGTGGAAATAGCAAGAGAACTAGAATTGGAGGTAGAGCCTGAAGATGTGACAGAGTTGCTGCAATCGCAAGATAAAACTTGAACAAATGAGGTGTTCCTTCTTAAGAATAAGCAAAGATAGTAGTTTCTTGAGATGGAATTTACCGCTGTTGAAAATGCCGTGAACACTGCTGAAATGACAACAAAGGATTTAGAATATTACATAAACTTAGTTGATAAAGCAGCAGCAGGGTTTGAGAGGACTGACTCCAATTTTGAAAGAAGTTCTACTGTGGGTAAAATGCTATCAAACAGCATTGTATGGTACAGAGAAATCTTTTGTGAAAGAGCCAATCAATGTGGCAAACTTCACTGTCTTATTTTAAGAAATTGCCACAGCCACCCCAACTTTCAGCAACCACCACCCAGATTAGTCAGTAGCCAAGAACATCGAGGAAAGAGCTTCACCAGCAAAAAGATGATGACTTGCTGAAGGCTCAGATGATCCTTAGGATCTTTTTGCAATAAAATTTTTTTTAATTAAGGACATTTTTAGACATAACGCTATTGCACATTTAACAGACTACAGTATAGTGTAAACACAACTTTTATATGCACTGTGAAACCAAAAGATTCATGTGACTTGCTTTATTATGATATTCTCCTTATTATGGTGGTATGGACCTGAACTCGCAATATCTCTTAGGTATGCCTGTATTATATTTATCCATGAGTTTGTTCTTTTAGCCTGTGAAATCAAGTCTTAAAATTCTGATTTTGTTCAATTGCTTATAGGCAATTACTAATTGAAGTAATCTTTGATTTTTTTCACCAAAGAGAAAATAGTGAAGTTGGAATGGACCTGAGAGACAGAGTCCACCCCCCTCACTTTACAGATGAAGAAAATGAGGCCTGAGAGGATAAGAATAATTGCCCGAGGGGAATCTGGCCTCCTTCTCCAGGGCTTTATCACATGGCTTCTCAATCTTCCTTTGCTAACACTAGTCTTTAGTGAAGCTTAAAAATAAGATCAAAGAAAGCTCAAAAGGGGATCTATAGAATAAAATAACATAAACTGGGGCACTGAGATGAGGTCCATCCATTCCCTTCGAGAGAAATTAACATATAGAGATCTGAGCCTCTTCGGCCTTTGTCTTTTCCTGAGGAAGCTTCAAGATCAGTTAACTCTGTATACCTATGAGAGTGGGGCTGAATCATGGCAAAGCTATTAGTGACAACCAAGCTTCTTTATTAAAAATCCATTTTAGTGTATGTGTGTGTGTATGCATTTAAAAGCATTAATTCATTTTATAAAAAGGTCCGTGTGAATCTATTTATGTTTCAAGGCCAAACATGAAGTGCAGGGTTCAATGAACAATTTCAGAGCAGTCAAGCCACCAGAGAAGTGCCTGTGAGCACAGTGACAGCCAAAGTTGAAAGAAATGTATAGGATCCACTTTCTGATTTTCTTTGGTTACCACAAGCACAATAGAGTATAGGAGGCCACCTGGTGGTGAAATGAACCAATTAACCATTTAATGTTATACTGAAAAGCAAGCAAAACAGAGTTTGGGTTGTTACAAAAGGAAAAGTAGAACCTGGGGCAAAAGGATAATAATCAACAGATATTGCTGCAATACAGCAGATAGAAAATTGAATTGGGAAACCATTTAAGTCTGTAAAATAATGGATATTCCTAAAGTGTTGCCATAGTAGTTATTATTTATGCCAGGGATTAGCAAACATTTTCTGTAAGGAGGCAGATAGTAAATAGTTTAGGCATGCTGGACACATGGTCACAGTTCATGCTACTCAACTCTACCATTGTGTAAAAGCAGACATAGATATCTCATAAATGAATGTGCCTGGCAGTGTTCCAATAAAACTTTATTTTAAAAATGAGTGGTAGGCTGCATGTGACCTGCAGGTCATAGTTGTCAGCCCCGATTCTGTTTTATCTATTGAGCACATACTATTTACCAAGGACCAGGTGAAGCCCCTATATACATTACTTCATAGAATCCTAACAACAACCTTTCAAGGTAGGTGTTATTATCCCTACTTCCTACGTTTAAAAACGGAAGCCTAAAATGTTTCACTAATTTAGAGGAAAAGGCACTAAGCCTCACTCATTAGAAATGCTTTGTGTAGCGCCATGGCCACTTTTTTCCTCTGTGATTGCACACTCTTGTTCTGACCCTCCCTCCCATTTATCTTGCGGAGGCTGCTTTCGGTTTCCATCAGTGGTGACTCTGCTCCTGTTTCTCCACCTCATGTTCCCTTGAAATGTTGTTTGTCTCTTAACATCTTTTTCTCCATCACTTCTTTTATGTTTAAAAACTTTATGTCAGTTTTCATAACAACAGATGTAAGCAAGCATGAAAAAGAGACAAAAGCAATGTATTAAAAATAGATAGCCACATATACAACAATAAGCCAAGGAAACTGTCATATTGTGTATGCTCCAAATGGAATGTGAGCCAAAAACACAATGCTCACTCTTACATAAATAATATATTACGTATCCACTGGGAGAAGAAGTAGCTCTGTCCCTAAATGGAAGAGGTTTTTTTTTGGTCCATTTTTTATGTCATGTTCTTTTTCTTTTTAAATTTTTTTAAAGGCATATACTGTAAGTCATACCATCTCAGACAGGCTACATTCCTCTTCCAAACCACCCATGAACTATTTTATTAACTGTTAATAAGAGGTAGTTGAGAAACCTGATGGAGAAATCCATGGAGCTTGTTAAAGCCTCTCAAATACATGGATTTACCAGCAGTCTTTCAATATTAGCATATTTTCTGCTACAAAAGAGGATGGAAGTGGTTTCAGTTAGATGGAGTGTAGACAAAACTGAAATAAATGACTTTAAAAAATTTGTTTCACCAACCAGCTTTGAGCACCAAAAAATTTTCTAACTTGAAACTGCAAAAGCTTGAGAAACGTGACTATACAGAAAACAGAAGAGCTAGTTACAGAGCATGGATTCTGGTTGATTTGACAATTAATACCACCAACAGAGAGGATTTACACTAGATATAAGAAGACTTTCCAGAAAGGAAGAGTTAAACGCTTTAATGGAAGGCTGTGGAATTCCCTCTGGAAAGATCTTTAATGCAGGACAAATTCTCTCCTATATGGAATGGATAAAAACAATCCTTGAAAGAGAAAGAATGAAATGAACGTCCTTTCAAGGTACTTGCAGTCCTGGAACACCACTGAAATTCTCACTTTCCATGCAACTAAATAACTGTACAAAATCTCTTAGAGACCAACTTTGGAATATTCAGGAGAAGAATCATTAAGTAGGTGATTCAAATCAGAAAGTTACTGAGTGCCAAATATTACCTAGCGCTGGGGAGATGTCCACCCCAGCAGGATACAGTTCTGAGCAGCAGTGTGGACAGCAGACAGGGAACACAATTATTCACTTCAGATAAAAAAAAAAAAAAAAATGTTGTGCTCCAATGCTCCAATCAGCTTTCTGGAACTATTTCCTGAACTTGGTGAGCTCAAAACTCCCACAAGAGCTGGCTGTCACATGAGATTTCTGGCATGACTCATGGTATCCCTGGATCTTTTTGTAAACAGAAAAGGCTTCTGACAGTGTTTCCATACTTTATTTCTTTTTCTAACCCAAACTTGGACGGATGGAGCCTAGTGAAACTATCATCAAAACTTGGATTATAAGATGCTAGCCAAATTTGAATTCTTTTGCGGTATTTCCATGTTACAAAAAATATTTCAATTAGCTCAACCCTAGAGACTCATTTATACTTAAGTTAACATGAGGATTTTGGCTCCTGGTTTATAAGACATTACTTCACAGAATGGGTCTTTAGCACTACCAGGCAGATGAGAGTGAGGAAAAGGAGAGAAAAATCATACAGACAGAAATGTTTATCATGCATATTTTCAAATTGTGGCATGTCAGCTGAGGAAAGCTAAGGAGGAAGGACAAAGTTCAGTGGGAAAACAGTAAACCCCAAAGGATGTCAAGGTGGACACAAAGAGGGCCAAGAAGTGAAGTGATTACAAATCTTTGTCAGATGCTAATTTGAAATGATGCATCTTGTAACATTTTCTTAATTGTTTAAAATCATTAAAGTTCACAATTAATCACTAAGTAAAAAAAATGACAAATGGCCATATATGATTATTTCTTAAAATTATGAATAGTGTAAAACTTTTTAAAAATGAAAGTGTGGGAGAAAGTTTCAAAAGTGTTTCAGCCCTCTCCTGGTATTAAAGCACTGACATTTAACTTTTAAATTTCCATATTCTGAATTAGCTAGCTACGGCTTTGGGAAGATAAGTCACTCTTTTACTCTCTCTCTTTCCCTCTCTTGCTCACTCTCTCTCTCTCTCATGTGCACGTGTCTCTCCCTCTCATCATAAACTTGGACTAAAGAGCCAGCCAAAGTCCAAGTCCCTTCTTGTTTTCCTCACTCCCTTCCTGACAACATTTTCGGAAGCACACACTCATCTGAAGTCATATCTAATTTTCTGCAATGAATATGTCAATAAACTCTCCTGCCAACTATGGTACAAGTACAAATTGTGCTTCTATACCTACCATTTCTAATTACTGTTCATATTCACCTACATCTATTGTCTGATTTTTAGGTTTCACATTTGCACAGCACATGTTACCTTCACATGTATAAATAATCATATCCGTATGTATCTAAATATTCAAGAATACACCAGAGAATACTATGGTTTGAGAGGCTGGAGACTAGCCATAGAGTTATGGTGATTAGTTGTGGATTTCTGTACCATTTATGTCTCAGACATGGGTGTCTTTGTCCTTCCCTTCCTCTCTGCCTTATTCTTTCCCTACCACTTTCTCTTTCTCCCTGATATCAACCTGGCCAAGCCTCATACTCTTGTTATTAGGAACTGTCTTTACTGCACTTTGGTTTTGCAAGGAGAGAAATTTTTGTTTTATATATAAGAGAACCTAAAGTTTTACATTCAATTATCACAGCATAAAAATAGATTGTTCTGTTGAAAAAGTAATGAATTGATAGCATAGTTCTGATTAATACAGTTTAATTAACTATTGAATAAGCCTTGTTGAAAATATGTGTTTCAACATATATTTATTGAGTTTCTATTAAGTGCCAGGCACTGTGCTTGGCACTGGAGATACATTAATAAATAATCAATAAATAACACAAACCCTCCACCTGGAGTGTGAAGTCTAACAAAAAATATAATCAATCATTCTTAAATTTGGCCTACTAAGTCCATATTTATGATCATTATTTTAAAATATGCATTTAATTAATAAACAAGTATTCACAGCTAAATAATCCCCAAGAAGAACCTTCTCAGGGAGGCACTTTTGAGTACTAAAAGGGATAATACTGTTGTAATGAAGGTTGTAAAATCCAATATGCCAAGATTTGTAACATGTAAATGTGCTCCAGACTGAAACTTGGCATATATGAAGGAATTTTGTACAGTTATTTATATATGCATGATTTAAATGTCTTGGGACTATAGCATATCTGATTCAAGGAATCTGGCTTCATTCAAATTCAATCTTGGTGAAAGATGTTTTTAAATTAAATAAGTTAATACTTTGTATACGTGTATATATGTATACACACATAAATGTATGTGAATAAACACATTTTATGTATGTGTACTTCCTCCACAAACTTCCCAGTTTTTAAGGCTAAAATGAGATGACAAGAGGGATATTAAAATTCGCACATTTTCTTTATGTAAACGTCTATAAGCATATGGAATCAACTACTTAGGAAAGCAGCTGAAATAGTAAGTTTAGATGAGTTTCAGTAGGGTATAGCTATCCTTCTGGAGAAAGGCTAGAGCTCTGTGGTTTGAGAAACTTTAGAAGTGAAATTGAAATCAACCCAAAGGCCATAAGAGCATTAGCCTGGTTGTTCCTTTCCTAGCTTGCATGCGTGTGTATGTGTGTCTGTGTGTTTTGTGTCTTATGTAAATGAATCAAGGTTCAGCAGGAAGACCACTCCTTCCTTCTTTGCTTACCCCAGTGTGCCTCATTAGGGATACAGTGTCACAGAAGTGCTTAGTTTAAGAATGTATGAGTTTCACAAAAGCTCACATTATTAAAAATATGCTTAGGAAGGCTCTTGTTTCTGAGAACTGAAATTGCTTCCTCGACAGGACTAGAAAATGGTTTTTCTGCAAATGATACACCTATAGAGCATCTCTCCATGGGGACCCTCCTTCAGTAACTTCCTTTGGCATAACGGGATCCATGAGGCTGAATCCTCTGAGGGCAATGCTGCCTTTAGTGCATCTCCCAAAAAGCATAAATATTTTCATCCTTAGCTTTCCTGAATCTAACAAAATGCAGGAGGCCCCGGTGAGGCTCAGCATGGCAATACTTCCCCAGGGTATTGAGGTGCTTAAGAAAGTTTGGGGGCTTTCACAGAACAACCTGATGATTAGCTAAAGAGCCAACCCAAGTCTATCATCTTTTCTTTGCAGATATACCATCTAACATTTCTTTCTTCTATCTTAGCACAAAAAGCTCATATAGAGGGAGGAAATAATGTTCTTTCAAGAATCTACCTGTTGTAGAGAAGCTGATATGGGGCAACAATGAGCAGGCGAGCAAAAGACCATGAGCATTGGAGCCACCCACATTGGGTTCAAACCCCAACTTACTTAGTTCTTGTGGTAGTTATTAGTACAGCTCAACAAATATTTCTAGCTTTCTGCATTTCAGGCACATGGTAGGGCTGCATTTCCCCCATCTACTTTGAAGTTGGTTGTGGCCATGCAATTAGTTCTGGCCAAAAATTTTGAGTGGAACTGACATGTGTTTCTTCCGGGTAGAAGGCTTAATGACCAGAGTGAGACCCACCAGAGCTCCCTTTTCTCTCCACCATAGTAAGGGAATATTTAAGACAGTGGCTGCTCCATTAGCCTAAGTCTTAGAGTGAGGACAATGCCAAGCAGAGCCAATAGCCAACATGTGATGGACATGTAGTGTGCATGAGAAATAAATCTTTGCAGCTTTAAGGCTCTGAGATTTGGGGCATGTTTGTTATCTTGGCATACCCTAGCCTAGCCTGACTAAGGGACAAGTTCTGTGCCTTTTAGGCTAGCCTCCTAACCTCTTTATGTTTTTGGCTTAGGGTCTATGAATTAAGGAAAATAATCAAGATCACTGTGAGCATTAAATAAGATAATGTGAATGGGGCACTGACACAATCCAATTTATTAGTAAAATCTTACTGTTTGATAAGTTTCTTTCTCCCTCTATCCTACGCCCATCTCAATACCAGACAAACATACTCACATATACATACACATAAACACACTTCTCTTTTTGTCAAATGTTGAAGAAGATAACATCTGTTTTTGTTCCCTTTTCTGGATTTCTTCTCTCTACCCACTCTCTTCCCTTCCCAATGCCTTTCTATTTTAGCTAGATATTAAAATTGATATTTAATTCAATATCATTCTCCTGCGCCTTCCCCACAGAATATCTGCATTCAGTTGAGTGCATTCTTCTTTACCCCAAAGAAGTGAATCTTAAGAATGGGATTAAAGGCAGTATGGTCAGCTGGTAATGGAGCTAGCTGGGTTGGAGAATTCCCTAATACTGCAAATTGATATCCCTAGGACAACCACAAATCTGCTTCTTTCCAAAGTTAGACAATGTTATGAGATAAGAACATAAAGGAAGTTAATGAGTTTATGTGTGAAAGCACTATGGGAAAGCTTTTCCCTTGGGCCGTACCATCTATTCTGAACAGGTACCAGGACTTCTTTTGAAATAACTGAAATGTTACCTAGGTACCTTTTAGCCCCACATTCCTGCTTTAGGAATACATTCAAGAAGTTCTAATAAACTATAAAAACTAGAACGATGATAAAAGACAAATTATTTAGACTAAATAGCATATGTACCTTATGCACTTCCTTGTGGTTATAATTATGATAACCAATGCCTTCCTGATGTAATTACATGGAACACTAAGCCTATCATTTATCTTTTTTATATTAATACCCCTTTGTCAATGATAATACTTGGTTTTCATCTTTAAACTTTGATACTCTTTTTTTAAACAAAATAAATAACCCCATTCATACCATAGCTGTCTGTAAAGTTTAATCATACATCATATAATTTTTTGCCAGCCTCAAACCAGATTAGCCCCAATATAAATATAACCACTAAAGATAAGTAATTTCAAAGCAGGACATGCTAAAAAGTAGGTGAGGGCCATTGCTATGAAGTCACTAACCTGAAACATATACATAGTTTTGAGTAGTTCAGAAGCCAAAGATGGCAGTGATCCAAAAACCTTTTCTTATTAGAAATTTAAATGTTCCTCTACTTTCTCTTCTAGAAACTAGAAAGAAAACTACAAATATCTGGGGCTAAAGCAAAAGCTATCAGCTTAACAAAAGAGGAAATACTACACATTCCCATCTAATTAAGTAAAAGTCATTTTTCAAAAAATTAAAGGCTGAAATTTTTTGCAACTTAATCCAAAATTTTATTAGCAAACTCTAATTATTATCCTGATTGGCAGTAATAAAATCTCCCGAACAGGTCAACTAATTTAAGTGCTATCTGTAATCATTTGGATTTTAACATGATGGTTATTACTTATTACCCTGAAACCAAGCAGCACAATGAGATATTGATTACTTTTAACCTTTAGATCCAAGGATTCAAGAAAGGTCAGAGGAGGGGAATACTCTACCTCTCTTGGCTGGCAAACGGATAGCCTTCAGGAGAATTCAAATGACTCCCGTTGGCCAAGTATATCCAAGATTAGTTTATTCTCCAGGCTAACAAGAAATGATGATACTTTAAAAAATAACACTCAGCACATATTTAGTGAGCATTACATTTATATAACCAATGGCCTCAGATGTGCTTCACATCACAGCAAGTCTCAGACTGTTAACCCTTTACCAAGTTTTGTTTGTGGAAGCCTCTTTGTTGCAATGAGATAGTAAATATAGGAGCATTTATTGGAATAAACTTATCTCATTGAACTCAGAGTTCTTAGTAGATTCCAAAAGGCTGAATACAATCCTTGGCCACTGTTGGCCACTAGCATTTCTTTTGGTTTTCTTTTTCCATGACAGCATTTAGAAATATTTTTCACATTTGTGCTGCTAAAAGCAATGAGTTCTAGGTAGGGTCCAGCAGAATTACAGGCAAGAGAAACATAACTGTTATGTGTTAGATTAATTTGCAGAACACTTGGCATTATTATTGCCAAGTCGTCAAATTGTTCCAAGTTGTTCCGGAAGGTTGTTATTAATAGTATGTTTTCTGAGGAAAGTTCTGTCTACTTTTGGAACTGCATTTCTGTTGCCAAGGAAACTCCTTTAAGCACAGTTTTCTAGGAGCACACTGCTGCTTTTGTTTGCCAGTGTCCTATTCATATCATCTAAGTAAGCGTTTTACGTGCTCCAGCCTTCAGTCCCAAATGTTGAAGTTTTAGCCCATTTAAGTTGCTTTTTCAAACATAGCTAATGCCTGCTATGATTTCCCTCTCTTCCTTTCTCTCCCCTCACTATCCACTCTCCATCCAAGCCCCCCTCTCCCCGCCTTCTTCCGACTCTGCCTCCAACATGCCCAACTCTTACTATTCAAGTTTTATTTTTTTAAACAGTTGCATTAGGGCAGATAGTTTTCACAAGTTTTTGATAAATTAACTTTAATTTGAATAATAATTCCATAGGTTGTAGCATTAGTCCTTCAAGTGTTAATTATCTTTTCACTCTAAAATTAATGTACTCATTTCCTACTGACTCCTCTACCCCGTTTATTGAAGTGCTGAGGAAAACATGTCACTGAGTCCCGAGCCAGCCCTGTTGTTGTGACTGAGCCTGGTCACATGGCCCATCTCTGCCAAAAGGAGGGCCCTGAGAAAAGGTGACAAAGACAGTGATTTCCTGTCAGCAAAGAGTACGACAGGGCTGTCTAGAAGTGATGCAAATGAGGGGAACTTTCCCCACGGCTTGTTTGATCCACTCTAGGCCAGAGCCAGCCAGGCCAGGGAGAGAGGGAGTAGCACAATGCCTCAGAGGCCAACGCACCTTCCGGACAGTAGCTCACCCGCTAGAGACAAAAACTGCTGGCGGGGCTTCCCTTCCTTGCCCCTCCACACACACAGCCAACTATTTCTTGGCATCCTATTCTCTTAACATCTTTTTTTTTTCTTTTTAAAGAAGTGATTCAAATAGGAATTAGAGGCTCCAGCATGAACAGTGTTTCAAACATTGTTGAGAAACCACATTCATCTACCTTTTCTTCCCCTAAACATTTTCAGGGTAAGTTTTGCCCTCTCTCAAAAAAAGGAAAAAAAAAGGAAAAAAATATATGTTCAAGTATTCATAGCAAACACTGATTCATCAGAGCTCAAACTAATATGACAGTTAATCTAAGGACTTTTCAAACTTTAATAAAAATGAAACAACAAATTCATTTCTAGATAAGCGGTGGAGACAGTCTAGATCTTTCTATTCTGATCACTTTTTAAATGACTAGATAATGTTGTTTGAAATATTATAATGAATTTAAGCATATTCTTCTTATCTTAATGGAGTTTTAATCTAACATACAATTAAGCTATACAATTAATCTACCAGGAAAAGAGGTAAAAAATTACCATTAAATTCTTGTGCCTGATATATCTAGTACATTTTTACCTTGACTGCTTCAATAACTGTAATTTGTTTCATTTTGAACATCAGGGTAGAGATGTAACACTCAACACTGAAATTCCAATATAAGGCCTAATTAACAGAATTTAATTTTTTGACATGTATTCTGTACACCACCATGTGAATTTTTTAAAAAAACGTTAATGAATTTTCTTCTATTTCAAGTTTAGCTACTGTGACCTGGACCGTGAACCAACCTAACATTACACTTTCAGGGGCTCAAGTTTAGTCATAAAAATATCAAATCACATCTGAAATTAGTTAGATCAATTTGGTCCAGAACAAAATAAAAGAGAGCTATTCCAGAAAGCTGAAATGTGTGAATTTATAAAATACAGGAATAGTGTGATTAATCTGTTTTCTGAGATCAGTTCACATCTATGACAACATCATTTTGATATCAATAGTTATAAAATAGCAAGTCAACTATGTTCCATATTTCTTCTTGTCCTCTATATTTCCTATTCCTCAGAATTTCTAATTCTATTCCACACGTATTTATATTTAATACTTATTATGGTTAGAAATTTATTTACCATATCATTCTAAGCCCTTGTATTTAAAAAAAATCCTAAAAGAAAATGTTTTCACATCTAAGTATCAAAACAAAATTTCTTCAAAGGAAGTATTATCTCTTTTTCTTATAGAAAGTATACATTTTGCAATTGGACACATTTCCCTCTTTGCTTTCACTACCAGGAAACTCAAAATATAACATTGGGATCATGTTTTAGTAACTGTACAGGGCTTTACAGTTTATATACAGGCATATTAACTCCTCTTACAGATGCAACTTCTAGTCTATGTATATTTTCTCCAGTCTGATTAGTATTTATGTTTTTAAAATATTTATATTATTTTCATGTTGATTCTTATAAATAACCTCAAATTCATAGCAGGGTAAAAATGTAATTGATCTGTTTAGTAGCCATTGTATTATATAAATGAATGGTCCTTTTCCTTTTACACAGAGGACATGTTTGGACTTATATGAATGAAGCCATATGAGTAACTAACCTTCAAAATTAAGTACAAAATCTTTAGTATAAATTCTCTGAAAGTACAAAGATCTCAGTTGAATTGGATACTTATTTAGTAGTATTTTTAAGCTGGAAGAGTTATTTTTAACCCTTTATAAATCATGTACAAATCATGTTGCTTAACAACGGGGTATGTTCTGAGAAATGTATATCACTGCTATAATCTCTCCCTTTCTCCTCACCTCACTTTCTGCTCTCCATCCAAGCAGTGTTTCATGATTTTGTCACTGTGTGAACATCCTAGAGTGTACTTAGATAAACCTAGATGATAGAGTAGATGGTAGAGACTGTTACACATCTCGGCTGTACGGTAGAGCCTATTGCTCCTAGGCTACAAACCTGTACAGCATGTTACTATACTGAATACTGTAGGCAACTGTAACACAGTGGTAAGTATGTGTGTACGTAAATATAGAAAAGGTACAGTAAAAATAATAGTATTATAACCTTATGGGACAACCATTGCATATGTAGTCCATCAAAGGCCAAAAACCTTGTTATAAGGCCCATGACTATAATCTAACATTTTATTGATGAGGAGCAGGTAAGCTATCGTTCAAGGAACAAATATATAAGTGGTGTGTTTCAGTGAGCTTCATACTATCTGAAAACTCTTGTTCAATTATAACAATAATCACCAGGCTGCAACTTCTGGATTTGGCCCTTGAAATTAACCCTTGGAGTCTGGAACTCCAGACTAACTTAGGATCACTAGGAGATCTGTCACCTGTGTTCTGTAGGTAGCAGCGAACTGGCAGTCCTTTGTGCAAAGGTAAGAAGCCTCTGATAGGGCACACACTCACCATACTACAAAGTCAGCTGTACCTGCTAGGGAGGACAGTGCGGCAGCAACAGCAGCAGTCTGAGCTATAACTCCCCAATCGTTGAAATGCTTCTAGGTCACTCAGTCTATAACACTTAGAGGATGGGGGAGGAGGTGTCATGAGCTTCCCCGAGCCCAAGAATAATGCCAACTTTGATCTATAGAAATGAAAAAATGGAGCTTTTCCTTCACAAGTGGGTTTTAAATACTTCTCCATTAATAGCTAATGCACATGCAGACCAGCAGAGTGACAGCTCCCTGTGATTATGAATTCTGGCATCGTAACTCTAGTCCAAATAGGAGCTGAACTTTCAAAATCATAGTGGTTACTTTTGAGAAATTAAATTGTCCTACTTAGGAAGATAGGAGGAATGAAGAGAAAGAAAATGAGAGGGTGGGTGCAAATTCTCCTTCGAGGTAATTCTCAGGTTGAGGAAGAAAACATGAGAAAAGACTACATATGTGTTTTCTAGGCTGACGATATTGCCAATGTTCATTAGAAAATAGATATAGGAGGCTCCTATTCAGAGGTAGAGCAAGACAGATAAGGGGGAAGGGAAGTCACTGGCAGTATAACTCGCTGTCTCAAAACAAAGAAGAAAGTATATTTAAGGGAATGGTTAGTTTTTAATAGGAATTAGGTTGCTCTTGAGACTGCAGTTTAAAATTAACTCAAAAAATGATCTTAAATTTCTAACAATATAAAAATAACAAGAAATAGTTTAAATAGAAAGTCCACTTTATAGCCCATTGCAGTATTAAGGTTTCTGAATTATGTCAAGTTGTACTAATGTAGTCTTTGCCCATTAAATCCAATTATTTGTCTTTATAAGTTCCTTGTGTATTTTGCTGGCTTTAGATAGCCTAAATATCACAATAGATGCTCTACTCAGGATATCTGCTGAGTGGATAGTCTAGGGTTTCTGTATTTCATACAATCTGTAGTTTCATATTTAGGAGGTAAGGCTAGCTGATTTTCTAGTGCAGAACAGGATATAAAAATATATAGGTAAAGTCAGGAAGGTAATGCCTAATGTTGAAAACGCTAAATAAGCTTCACTCTCACTGACTAGCATCTTACTAGATTTTATCTAACCTGACATTTCTAAACGTATACCTTGGGGATCAACCTAGGACTTCATAAATGCATGAGTCAGGGTTTGGGCATAAATACTCCAGGAAAGGGGTTGAGTGATGAAATACAGAGAGACACCCAGGGAGAGAAGAATAAAGGTTTTAAATGCTCTAATAGAAGGAATAAAGATTCAGTCCTGCTCTATAGTTTCCTAGGATTTTTGCCATCACTCAGCTGAAGATCTCCCTTAAAAGTTTCACCTCATCCTTTTCATTAATACTAGGGATGATGAGCTTCATTTTCATCCTTGATTTTTAAACTTACAACTGTTGGTTCAATATCAGCTGTATAAGGTGTTTGTTCAATAACGTTTACAGTAGAACTTTAAGGCATTTTCATTGGTGTTATATAACTATTTTAAGAAACAAAGATGGTATAGATATGTTGAGATGGACTGGGAAATGCTGTAAAATGGGTTGGGAGGTCTTGTTGAATTGTCACAATGAGTGGGGAACATGAAGAGTAAATGTTCTGTAGTGTAAAAGATAGGCCCACAAACTAAAAAAAAAATTGTTTTGCCCTAAATGGCAATGGTGCCCTTAATTAAAAAGGTTAACAAAGCACTGGTATCTTTTGGGGTCAACAAATACAAAGATTAGAGATAAATAAGGTAGTCTCAAATTGTATTTAAAATCTAGCAAGGCCTGGGCACCAATTGAAAAGCTTTATTCCTTCAGGGGTCTCTATGATCAACAGACCATAAATACCCCTTTCTCAAGGCATCAGTTCAGTTGATTCCTGGAAAAGCAGATTAAAACAGAGGAATAGGATATTGACAATGTTGACTTAACCTGGAAATCCCTGAGGATTCTTGGGAAGACATGAAATTAATTCTTCTCATCAGTTTTTCTAATTTAGGAGCCACCTGAAGTTCTACATGACTCCTCAGTCAATACCCTCAGGGTTATTCTGGAGGCTTCCAAGCCTCTGGAATAATTTGGGAGTGCACATAAAGAAAGACCCTACAGACTTGCAGCATTTTCTACTGGTTTCTAACTCAATCTTTAATTTTGCTTATAAGCCAAATGCAAAGTTAGTGCTGGTCTAATGAGCAGAGCTATGTTAAGCACCTAAAAGCAGAAGAATGGTGACAGGACGTGAGTCACAAATGAAAAATCACAGTACAGAAAATGTTTGGAAAAATACTATAACCCAGAAGTTCTGAGTGGGTGGAATAATGGCCTTCGATATGCCAGAATGGGAATTTTCAGGCAAAGCGCTTATAAGGAAACTGCAAGAAAAAAGAAGACTGCATTTTTGTTCAATGATTTCCTATTAATTGTGATGTAAATTATATGAATGTGATTTTGACAAAGAATAGCACTGTTTCTGAAAAAATAGTGGCTTATGTGCAAAATAAAAAATGCATCAAGAAGAAAAGAAATATTATTTGGCATCATGAGTGCAATAAAGTCCAAGATAATGGCTTATGGTTAGGTAACCTTTTATATTTTTCCCATTTGGCTCAATTTTTAATACTTAAGTCTAAGGGATAAAATATTTTTCTATCACTAAATTAACATAGATTTATATGCATGTTTTCATATGTAATTCCTGATCCTGATGTGAAATGTGAAGTCATCTAGTTTTTGTTAAATTAGGTTGAGATTGTTACTGTAACAATATGTTATGCCAGAAGATATATTAGATAGCTGTGTTGTTAATGTGGACAGCTATCCATACAGGAAACAGCTAACAGTCAACAAACTCAATTAAGGTTGGACTGCATTCTTTAGAGAATAAAATGTCCCCATTTGCTGGGTCCCTGGGGAGCTTATATCTTCTCTTAACTGAGATGATTCCTAGGGGACACTAATTAAAGTCAACCAAACCCTTGAAAAGTACAAATATCTCACTTTAGAGGAGGTAAAAGTTAAAATAATTTATTAAAGAACGGTAATTTAAAATGATAACATGGAAGAAGAAAGAAGGCAACTTTTATTTGACCTTGAATGTACTTCTTATTCTATAAGAAATTTTTAAAAACTAGAAGGTAGTTGTTTCTTGTCATTATACTGTTGCTGATTCTGTGGTTAGTTATTAATTTTATTTTTTATGATTCACAATCTGCTCTTTGAAATATGCCATATGCTCAAAGCAATTCAAGGATGACAACTGTCAGAATTACTCCAATAAAAATTGCCTAAATGAGGAAGATTTACTGCAGTCTGATATTTCAGTGGAAAGTCCCTCTTCCCTCCCCCTGACAGCTTTTTCAGGCACTGTGAATCCTGCAACCATTTTTTTTTCTTTTAGGCAAAATCACATGATTGCTTTATAAGAACTGCTAAGACTATTTAAGTAGAATTGGTAAAATACAGTAGGTTAAGGGTGAATTAGCAGACATGGAAAACAATATAGATAGTTATTAGATGGATTGCCTGCAATCAATACATGAGTTTCAAGCCAGTTTTCTTAAATCACATGGAAATATATTGACTTAATTTGACAACGTCTGCTCTATGTATCACTAATAAACATTAAATTGGATGAGCCCTGTACTTTGGCAGCAGCAAGCCAAACCAAAGGCAAATTTCTTTTTTCCCTGGGAAGATCTGAGGGGTAGATAGACTCCACCTGAGTGCTCCAATCGTACCACGTTTTGTTAAATGTTACTAGTCCATTTATCCTTCATTTTGGTTCAGTCTATTTATGAATGCAGTTTCATTTATTGCTATTCATCTTGAAGATAAATCTTTGTCCTTCTATAGAATTACAGCAAATAGAATGTGATAAAGGGAACTTTCTTGCAATTATGATGTCGGTGCAGCCTGTCAGCACACAAGGGATGGAAATGAGTTTGGGGACAGGGAAGGGAATTCTAATAGACACCATGATACATACAATGAACGAAAAGATATCCTGAGAGAGAGAGAGAGACTTGTCAGGCTAATCAGATCTTCCACAGCAAGGTAAAGGCAGGAAGGGTAGCTCTAACCTTGTAAAGATGCTGCTGCTGCTCCTCTGACATCATCAGGTCGTGGCTGTCCATCACAAGGGACTCCATGTCAATCAGCCAATCCCAGAGCTCCTGATATTCTGAATCAAAGTCCAGAAGCCTGAAGATAAGGCACAAAACGCATAGAGTGTAGTTGTTAAAATCTCATATTAGAATAATATATTCTTGAAAACCCATGATGTTCCTAGTGATATCTACAAAAAGAGAAGAGAAAATTTCTATGTTGTTTACACAGTGGGCAAAATAGAAACTCAAAACTGCAACACAGCCACCTCTTAGATTGTGAAAACATAATATGCAATTCCAGTGCTCATACCTAAGACATGTTATGGCTATTTCCATTTGCTAACCCTTTCTGAGGATTTGCAGCACTTGAACAAAAAGATCACCACTGCATCCTTAAAAAAGAGCACTGCCATTTAATAGACTGAGAAACAGAGAGTCAGTAACTTGTAGAAGGTTACATGGTCCTGAATTTTGGGTAAGAACAGCACCCTCAAAATTTGGACCCCTTTCTCCTCTACTAGATTTTCTATAGATATTACATCCTAATAGATTTATGATTAAGAATAACAATTTAACTAATTTCTCCATAATGATCACTATCAGATCCAAATATATTGATATATACTATCAGATCCAAAATACTGTTTTCACTGGGAAATCACTCAATCATTTATCTGTCCTTCTGCTGTCTATCTGCCTATCTCTGCAAACATATATCCTACATTTATTGTTATGGATGAGTAGTCAGCATTTCAGCTTAACACTCAGAGATAGGCTTGAGTGACTCTGGTAAGCCAGTGAGAACCAGTGGCAGATCCAGTATTAGACAGGTGTTCCCCACAGACATGTAGGAAACAAAGGTAAGGACAGGAAGTCAAAACAATGAATCTTTGAATAGCCAGAAATCATTAAAATTCAAAGGAGGATCACTATGGTTTTCAACAAAATAAATCATTAGAATAAGGAGCTTAAAAGGATTAATGTGATTCTCTATTGAAAACCTGGTGAATAAGTAAAGCCCAGATTCTTCTAAAACACTGTGATCTGAAAATGAAAGTAAAGAATGAAAAACTATGACTTTGTCCTTTACCCCCCAAAATCACCCCACTAAAAGAAATCCTACAGTCTTGTCAAATTGTAACTGAGCAAAACCCTATCAGTACTAATGAGGCAGCAGCCTCAGGTATGAATCTGAATTTTTCAATTGAGTATTTTATTACTACCTGTTCTTGTCTCTGTACATTAAATGACTGCTTTCCGTGAAAATGAAAATCTACTTTTAAGAACTTATAATTTAATCTTAATAGATCTGTCAAAAAATTTAAGGTGTGCCTGGTGATGGCGTAGTGGGGGAATAGATCTAGGATTGTCTATTTTATTTCAATTACTTTATCATAATTATAAAGATCCTTGATTAGAACTATAAGCACCCAAGGGCAAGGATCAACATTGGCTAACATGTGGAGTTTATTAATAAATGTTTACTGAATGCCAATGATGGTTATAGTTGATGTAGTTAAAACCTTTAGTAAGGCTATGGTGGCCTAGAGCAGTGTTTCTGAAACTAAAATGCACATACCGTGCAACTGATCATCTTGTTATAAAGGTATTGATTCAGTAACTGTTCTAGGGTGGGGCTTGAGATTCTTCATTTCTAACAAGTGTTGGCAACACTTCTGGCCCATGGATCACACTTTTTTTTTTTTTTTTTTGAGACGGAGTCTCACTCTGTCATCCAGGCTGGAGTGCAGTGGCGCAATCTCCGCCTACTGCAAGCTCCGCCTCCCGGGTTCACGCCATCACACTTTTTTTTTTTTTTTTTTTGAGACGGAGTCTCACTCTGTCATCCAGGCTGGAGTGCAGTGGCGCAATCTCCGCCTACTGCAAGCTCCGCCTCCCGGGTTCACGCCATTCTGCCTCAGCCTCCCGCGTAGCTGGGACTACAGGGGCCTGCCACCATGCTAGGCTAATTTTTTGTATTTTTGGTGGCAACGGGGTTTCACCATGTTAGCCAGGATGGTGTCGATCTCCTGACCTTGTGATCCACCCGCTTCGGCCTCCCAAAGTGCTGGGATTACAGGCGTGAGCCACCGCGCCCGGCCCCATGTACCACACTTTGAGTAGCAAAGACCTCCAGCATATATGTGAAATCTGAACTAGTATCCCATTTCAAAATACTAAAACAAAACAAAACCCGACCACTATAAAAGAGACAAATAAAAAGTAAACCATCTGGTTTTCTTTATTGACTCTGTGACTAATAAGGAATAACTAATAAACATTCCCTTAAGTGAGAGGTATAACCATTTAGAAATACTTTCTGAATTACAGTCGCTATTTCTCTCTCCTTGCACCCTCCTATATTTTAATCATAAAGACAGAAAAGGTGGAATGCCACCCACAAAATTAGAAGAGTATATGATTCAAGGAATTATTAAAGCAAAGGGGAAAGGAAGAGAACGCTCACCCTCTCCATGTCAGAGGATTTGGAGAATAAAAAAGAATAAGGCAGGAGGAGCAGGTGCTCAGATGTGTGTTCTCCTCTCTCCTGGCCTAAGACCTAGAAACGAGGCATGTGAGACAGGTTAAGAAAAAAGCCCAAAGCATAAAGATGTCAACTTCATTTCCTGGTCAGAACTTTGCGAGGAAATTGCCTCATATATTGTCCCCACAATAACCTGGAGTGGGGATGTTGTAGACAGAGAAAGATCTTCGGTTAGAATTCTCTTTGCTCTGTTCTCTCATTCTCCCAAGAAGAGACTCCAAGGTTCTTGAGGTCAGCTGGTGAACTTGACAGAGGCATTGCCATGACAACAAAGGCACAATGATGGCCTCTCTCCAACAAAAGGAGAGCCAGGTGGGCCTCTGAATCCAGACCACACAGAGTTGGCAGGGTCAGTGAGGGCTGAGTTGAGGCTTAGTCAGCAAGAAATACCACCGGGCCCTGACCAAGCCAAGAGGTAACAACATAAGCTAGACCAGCTACAGCCCTCTGTGGGAGGAAGCCTCATAATATCCTTGACAAGACCCATTTCAATAAGCCCAGCCAGACTGTACCTAAGCACTGTGTTAAGCCAGGAGACTCCACTGCACCCCAGAATTGCAAGATCATGTAAATCCCTATATGCTCAGATGTCATCTTGGAGAAAAGGATGGAGATGAATAGAAAATCTGAAAAACAGACCATTGATCCCAAGAGAGTATTTCCTAAAGAGAAGGCTAATTTATTAGAGAGGCTATAATGTATCTAAGAGCCTGAACTCTGATCTTAAAGCAAGTATTTTTCTTGCTTTTCTAGGAAAGTGTGAGTGTAGGGTGCCTCAAAAATGATCACTCGGCAAGAGAAAAGAAGCCTGTTTCTTTTTCATACATGTGAACCACCGAAAAAGAAATTTTGATTATGACTAAGAAATTCAAGGGCAAGAGATGAATTTATTATCTTTGCATCCTCAGTGTTCAGCATAGTCCCTGGTGAATGATGATAAATGAATCTAGATAAAGAAACCAAAAACCTTCAGTGGGGCAAGAATGACTTCAGAAAAGCAGCATGTGTCAGCAGACATAATAGTATCTCATCGCCAAAGACCAATACCAATACAACCAGTGCAACATGAACAGGCTGCTTCACTCATTCTTTACGTGAGATTTTGTTTTTACTATATTAAAATGGTAAATTCACTTACTTAAAATGATTATATGTAGTAGATGTTAAATCAATGTTAATTGCCTTCCCCTTCCTTTCACCTCCTCCTCTTTTTATAGTGAAAGATAAAGGAGGTTTATGAACATGAAAATTATTAATGAATAGTTTTCAAATAAATTAAAAAATATATAAAATAATAAAATGCTCTGAAGCATGGAAATTTTTTCACTGGCTTTTTAGCATGCATTTATATCTATTGAACTGTTTCCTTCTATTATTCTCCTTATCATGGGCCTTGGAACAAAAGTCACTTAAGACTTTTTCTCAAACAGTCTATACTGGAGACCTGCAAGTAGCAAATGAACCTAATACAGATAGAGTCTAGTTTGTTTTCATCCTAGCTGAGAATATTTAGACTTAATACTTGGTTTGTTAGATACAGCAAATGCCTTGGTACCACATTTTGTTTCATTGGTACCCAATGAGCACTAATGTGCTAAATAACAAATTCTCACAAAGTCTCAAAACAGAAGACAAAAACTTTTTTCTTGAAAGTATTTGTGCCAGATTTCAGATTCTTGGCCATGTGTTAATCCACAAGTTGGAAAAGACCTGAGATTTTTCCACATTTAGTGAAATCAAACATATAACGGTGGCAAATCAAAGCCAGGCACAGTGGCTCACACCTATAATCCCAGCACTTTGGGAGGCCCAGGCAAATAGATCACCTGAGGTCAGGAGTTTGAGACTAGCCTGGACAACATGGCGAAACCCCATCTCTACTAAAAATACAAAAATTAGCCAGGCGTGGTGGCACATGCTTGTAGACCCAGCTACTGGGGAGGCTGAGGCAGGCGAATTGCTTGAACCCAGGAGGCAGAGCTTGCAATGAGCTGAGATCATGCCATTGTACTCCAGCCTGGGTGACAGAGCAAGCCTCTGTCTCAAAAAAAAAAACAGTGGCAAATCGGAAATAAATTATTGAATTTCTTTATAGGTGCTTCTGAAAGATTCTGAAATGACCACAATTTAATGTCCCCATTATTACAGGAAACTTCTTAGGTAAGGAAAGAGTTCACTTTCTTACATTTATATTACCTGCAAAGATGTGTTTTTTGAGTGATTTTATAAAAGACAATGTGCTCCAGGAAAAGTTCCAGCTACTCTACAGGAAAACAGAAAAGATCATGAACAAATGAATTTATCAAGGGTAGGGCAGAACTAGTTAACAGTTCTATATTGCCTTGGAGAATATGCCGATTCTATCAGCTGAATTCAGAACCAGGATCTTCTCTTGAATTTCTCATGACAACTGCTCTCATCTCTCTCTTTTGAAGGGAGAGAGGTGATTAAAATTGTGGCGAGTAGCTTATAATCTTATAGGAATACAAATATAAGAACTATGAGTCCCTTTTGGAGGGACTTTCCTCATAAAATTTTCTTTGTAATTGCGCTTGGGTTTTTGTCAATGCATTCACTCTCATTTGTAATCTCCTAGATGTTAAAAGGCCTGTTAGGGATACCACTTTAATACTCTATGAATATGTTACATTTTCTATGAAAGTGTTATAAACCAAATTCATATATACTCTATGAAAGCGTTATAAAGCAAACGTTTAACCAAAATGTATTCTTTTTGATAATTTTTATTTAACTTGCCATACACTTGATCTTAAATGGGTTCACAATAAAGGAGTGGGACATTCTGATGTAGGTAGCTTAATCATGTTACGGGGAGAAAAAGTCTTCTAACTTGAAGTCGGTTTTTCTTAGACAAATATAGAATTATAAATGTATTTGTTTTATAGTTTAAGCATCTAAACAGACAAGGCTATAGAGAAATAGATGTGTGAAATTTTTCTTTAGTCTTTATTTTTAAGTTTGGGTTTAAGTACTATGGGTAATTGCTCTAAGTATTTCACAACATCTTGCCCACTATTTTACTTTGCCTTATTTAAGGTTAAAAAAGATTCCAGGGCTTTTATAAGTAAAAAAATACTAACAACCTTATTTAGTATCATTTTTCTGCAGATTTGCTGGTAATATATTACTTGTGAGGCCAGTATAGTTTAAGAAATAATCTTTCCTCTAAACCCTGATGGGAGTTATATTTGACTAGCTAAGTGTTTGAATACATAAATACATTCAGCCTTTTGTATTTAAAGTGAGCATCATTAACTCAACATTTCAACTTAAACTTTGCTTAAACGATAAAGTTTCACCCAAGTGAAATCAATGGGAGGTGTGTGTGAATATATGAGATTTCAACTGGACTCACTAAGGAATTTTGATGAAAACAGACAACCAAATTAAGAAATCATCAAAATAGAGCAATTATTGGTTGAAAAAAATATATAACACTAAAAGTCCTCACAGGTTTTCTACTTAAGGCTGAGTAATTCTCTGTGTGTGTGTGTGTGTGTGTGTGTGTGTGTGTGTGTGTGTGTGTGTGTGTATGTGTATTTTGGGGCACTTAAGAATACATCTTTTGTATGCTTAATGTTAATTCACACTAGGACATCTAAAAACACCAGACTGGTTCCTGAAATACCACCTGTCTATATTGGGAGTTCTATTAAATGATCCAATTTTCCTAGCTTCTTTAGCATATTGATTCCTTCCCCAAATATTCACTAAGTGTTCGCTGTTCACATTATTTGCCTAGGAAAGTTTGCCTCTGGCTTTCAAAAAAGACACATAAAGGAGTGGTAACAAAATCTTGCAAAAATAAAGTTTAAGTATTTTACTGAAGTAAAATACTAATAATAGATCAGAATTTCCCATCATCCTCTACTCCATGTGTCATATAAGCACAGAAGGGAGATATAATATTGGTGCCTGTTATATCTCCAATCATAATATCATCAAAGAATAAAATGTAGCTTTCCAGACATGGAATCTGATATGCACAGTTGCATGTAGAATCCCTTTCCACTCTAAACATATTAAAGTGTGGTCACTAATTTACTATTTTGAATGAAAATTCATGAGCGACTTCCTCATGAGAAAAGCAGCCTGCCTTTGCCATTAATAAATAAAAAGGAATATGGAGTTCTTTCTAGCAGTAATTTCCTCAATTTTTATATATACCCACGTACATGTGAACATGTCTAAGAAAAATAAAATCAAGCCTACAAACTTGTTAATAACTGGCCCCACTTTCTCATGGACCATCTGTCCACCAACACCTATTATTGAAATAAAAAGCATAAAGCACCAAGATAATCCATTAAAAATTCTAACCAACTGGATAATCTATAACATTAGAAACATCAGTGTAGATTTCTGGGTGTATTTAGAGGATTCTGTTACACTATCAGGAAGTCAAAGGCTCGTCCAAATTTTTAGATAATATGCTGGACAAAGTTCTATCCAGGGAAACAGAAAACATTCTGAAGAATTTTTAAATCAGTAGTTGGAAGAACAGATGGAAAAATGTACTTCAAAAGACAAAGAGATGATTTTTTTTAAAAGATAAACCGTCCTATGTTATTATTTGTGTGTTAAGAGGGGAATGGATCCAAACCTAATGGCACACTGGTGTGAGTTGGGCAGTTCACCATTTCATAAAAGGATTACCCTACTCTAGGCCTCACTAGTTTTCCAAGATGTAATAGGCAATATATCAACAACCTGTAAATAATTGTCTGTTGCCCAATCCTAACAAAGGCCTGGTAGCACAATTAATATGAAAAGTTACCCTTTATTGAGGCAGACCCTACCCAGAGAGTGCTATGCTTGGACTACAAGATTTTAGTTACTTATAGAACTGTTCTTACTGAATTGTGCTTTGACATCACTTCTGCAGCCTACATCAAAAAACTGCTTTGGGGATTTGACTTCTTTTGTACAGGTGTAGTATCACAGACACACCTGTCTCTGCCTTAAAGAACTACAGGAGAAAGTCTTCTCAGGTCTCAACAGCAAAAGAAGTTGTGCGTTATCTGATACAGATTATTTTTAATCATAGGACACTATGAATTCTCAGATAGATAAAATTTCATTTTATTCTTTGGGTGTGGATAGCCCAGAGCCAAATCATAGCCCTTCTTGAGGACATACATAAGATATACATTTGTTTACTTTCTTACTTTACTTTTTCCTAAATTATTTCAGTCAAACATTTATTCTATTTTACTGTCAACATTTTTGTAAGTTGACTCAGATCCTTTGTTGAAGGAGATAGGGAAATGAATAAAGGAACACATTGTAGAGAAAAGAGCTAACCTCAGCATACTAAAATGAAATAAATTAGATTTGTTTTAGGTGCCGTCTCACTGTCCGTGTTGGCAACTTTCTCCTTTTTTCAATGGGCCCCATCAACTCCCCAAAACAGTACAAAAATTGATCATTGTTATCATGAAAGATGTGTGTGTGTGGTGTGTGTGTGCATGTGTGTATATATATATATGTATATATATATATATACACTTTTATATATATACTATATTTTATATATATATCTTCATTAGTTGACTACACTGTTAACTTTGAAGTCATACTTCTCCCAAAAGCGTGCTTCTACCTCTCTGGTTTGCCTTTTGTTGGCTCTTGGCATGGATGTCATCAAGTTAGTGAAGTCTAGGTCTACAACCAATTTAATGTTATTTCACATTAAAGGGGTGTGATATCATGACCCAAGTGAATACATTTCTACTGGTAAGATTTTTTTGTTTGTTTTATCCAGAAAGACCTATTTCAATACTTACATAGTGGTCAGAATATCATTTATCCAGGAAGTAGCCAGGCACATTTTGCTCCTTTTGACTGAAGCCTACTTGGGTTACCTCACTATTTAACAGTTCCAGAGCATAAGGGAAGGAGCAAAAAGGGCCTGAATTGAACAATGATCTTCTATTAGACTGAGGTAAGGCAAGAGTGAAGGGAAGGAAGTAGAAATGCAGGATGGAAATAAGATTTCTTTGGGTTTTCTAGTGATTTAATCTATATGTGAGACTGTTATCAACATTGGCACACATAAGAATAGCACATCATTTTATGGCTGGTGTGCACCAAAAAGAAAACACTTTATGTAGCAGTGTTCTAAAAACACCCACTGGGCAGAAATTCAAAATGGTCACAGTGTGTGTGTTTGTAAGAGAGAGAAAGAAGAAAAGAGAAAGAGAGAGAGAGAGAGAGATAGTAGGACAGAGCATGAGTATTTTGGCATGCTGCTCAACAGAAAACCAGAAAGATTACCCCAGGGCAGGAAATCCAGAGTGATTATATCCCTTCTCTTTGGTTAAAGTCATTTGACATATCTTATTGCTTAATTAATTTAGATAAACAAAGTTGGTCTTTAATCAAGTGATATTTTAAATCGTGATTCATTTGTTTTCACTTGTCAATATCACTTCTCTTTGGGGATGTTATATTTATATATACTTTCACACCCATCTAGGGGCACTTCTTTTCCTAAAAGAAAATGAACTCATCTTTCCTGCCAAACTTTTAGCCTATAATCCTATTTTAATTTAAAGTTCATTTTATTCAGTCTGTTGTGCTTGGGATTAACCTATATATACTGTTTCTATTTGGGAAGAAAATTAATACTAAACCCTTGTGTGATGGGGGGTGAACTATTCCTGTATTCTCAGACACAAGGCATAAACCTCAACTATATCTCTATCTGTAGACATTGCCCAATTTCATCCACAGCCAGAGGAAGTCAGGCATACAGCTGATGAGACTGAGGTATCTTCTGGAACTTCACCACAGGAGTGGAAGTCCCTAAAAACTCTCTTGGAATCCTTCTAATTCCAGGAAGCAGAGTCGGAAATCACCTCCATGATCTTCTACTTCAACAGCATCAAACTATTTGTAGTAAACTTCAACACAATCAGATACTCCCCCTACCTAGCTCCTGTCTTATGGCTGAAGTCCTCTCCCTCCCTCTACATATCCCTCTTCTACTTTTTTTATTTATTTTAAAATTTTTATTTTTAATTTTTGTGGGTACATAGTATGTATATATATTTATGGAGTACATGAGCTATTTTGGTACAGGAGTGCAGTAAGTAATAATCACATCATGGAAAATTGGGCATCCATCCTCTCAATATTTAGCCTTTGTGTTACAAACAATCCAATTATACTCTTTATTTTAAAATGTACAATAAAGTTGTTATTGACTATTGCCCCCCTGTTGTGCTATCAAGTACTAGGTCTTATTCATTCTTTGTGTTTTATTTTAACCCATTAACCACCTACACCTCCCTAACTCTGATGCCCTACTACCCTTCCCAGTCTCTAGTAACCATCCTTCTCTGTCTCCGTGATTTCAACTGTTCTGATTTTTAGATCCCAAAAATAAAGTGAGACCATGCAATGTTTCACTTTTTGTGCCTGGCTAATTTCACTTAACATAATGACCTCCAGTTCCATCATGCTGTTGCAAATGACAGAAGTTCATTCTTTTTTATGACTGAATAGTACCCCATCATGTATAAGCGCTACATTTTCTTTATACATTCATCTGTTGATGGACACTTAAGTTGCTTCCAAAGCTTGGCTATTGTGAACAGTGCTGCAACAAACATGAGAGTAAAGATATTTCTTCAATATACTGATTTCCTCTCTTTGGGGTATATGCCCAGCAGTGGGATTGCTGGATTTTATGGTAGCCCTATTTTTAGCTTTTTGAGGAACCTCCAAACTGTTCTCCACAGTGGTTGTATGAATTTAGATTCCCACCAAGTGGATGAGGGTTCTGTTTTCTTTACATCCTCGCCAGCATTTGTTATTGCCTGACTTGAATAAAAGCCATTTGAACTGCACAGACCTCTTCTTTTTTTTTTTTTTTTTTTTTTTTTTTGAGACAGAGTCTCGCTCTGTCACCCAGGCTGGAGTGCAGTGGCACGATCTCGGCTCACTGCAAGCTCCGCCTCCCGGGTTCAGGCCATTCTCCTGCCTCAGCCTCCCGAGTAGCTGGGACTACAGGCGCCCGCCACCATGCCTGGCTAATTTTTTATATTTTTAGTAGAGATGGGGTTTCACCATGTTGGCCAGGACGGTGTCCATCTCCTGACCTCGTGATCTGCCCGCCTTGGCCTCCCAAAGTGCTGGGATAACAGGCGTGTAATCCCACCGCACCCCGCCAGACCTCTTCTAATGGCTAAAATCTATGCATCCTTTTAAGACAGCTCAGATGTTCCCTCCTCCACTAAGCCTTCTTGACCCCTTTCAGCTAGGCTGGATTAGGTAGCCCTTCTCAGTACTCCCATAACACTCTATATCTTAAAATTTCCCCTTTCTTAATTAAGTAATTTATTTTTTGAGACCTGGTTTCACTCTGTCTCCCAGGTTGGAGTGCAGTGGCATTATCAAAGCTCACTGCAGCCTCAACCTCCTGGGCTCAAGCAATCCTCCTGCCTCAACCTCCTAGGTAGCTGGGACCATAGGTGCAAACCACCATGCCAAGCTATTTAAAAATTGTTTTGGTAGGTTTGGTCGGGGGGGGTGCCTTACTATGTTACCAAGGCTCGTCTTGAACTCCTGGGCTCAAATGATCCTCTTGCTTTGGCTTCCCAAAGTGCTGGGATTATGGGCGTGAGCCACTGTGCCCAGCCCTGCCCACTGTTTTATAAGGATGTATCTAAATGTCTCTCTCTGTCACTACACTGAATACCATGGAGATTAAGTCTTACATATCTTTTTCATTGCTAGCATCTCATACTACTGCTTGCAACACAGTAGTTGGAAAATAAATATTTCGTTAATGATTTTTCATAGTATTTATTGCATTCTAGGTATTTTAGATATTTTCCTATTATTGTATTTCCTTTCTCAAAAAAAAAACATGAAGTACACTAGGATAATGATTCTCATTTTATAGACTGAGATATTATATCTTGGTGAGGTTAAATGTTCCAATCAAGGTTCCATAGCTAAAAAGTAGCAAAGAGCTAACTTGAATTCTGTTCTTAATTTTTAATCTGGTTGCTCTCTCTCCTCTTAGGAAGTTAGACTACAGTGAATGCATGACTTATCCCTAAAAATAAACATTATTTGTGTAGTTGGAAGCAATCTGAGCAGACTCAATGCAATCTTATATCTAGGATCAGGAGCTTTTACCTATAGCTTAAAGAGAGAAAATAATAGTCAACTGTACTCCTCACTTCTGTCAGTAAAGATACTACCTGGAATTCTCAATGGTGTCGTCTTTATTTTGTAATTCTTGCATATTACAGCAGGAAATACTCTAACTGAAATAAAAATGTTCTGTTTACCTATAGTTTTAAAATAAGCATTCCTTACAGACAATGTTATGTTCACCTGGCAGGGAGGGCATAGTTTACCACAAGGTAAATGCTTGGCTCTCTCAGCCTCTGCTACCCCATAGTTACCACACTGTCCTTAATGTTGGCTGAGGAGCCCAAAAGATTTCTGAGCTCCAGTTCTGCTCCCTGGGCTTTTCTACTTGGATGCTTCAGAGACCATGGAAAGACCTCTGTCTCAAATACTCTGCTTTTCCTCCCTCTTATTCTTCCTCTGCATTCCCCTCCTCAGTGAATGCCACATCTGTCTCCTAGAGTGCACAAGTCTGAAATATGGAGGTCCATTCTCAAATAGCCCTTCCTTCAACAACCCCATCTACCTAGTGACCAAGGTTTGTCAATGCAGCTTCCTTCCTTCAGTTTCTATTGCTGTTGTCTTAGCTCAGGGACTATTTCTTATTTGAATGACTGGAATAGCCTCTTATCTGAGCACTGTCTAGCCTGGGCCTAACCAATCTATTCTCCACACAGTTAGCAGATAATTGTTGCAAACTACCAATCTAGTCATGCTGGGCATCCTTTAGTGATTCTGGCTGTTTACACACACTGCCTCCTCTATGAGAAACACCCTTGTTGTCATTTCTGACCCTGGGCCATCCTCCATGACACTTCTTCTGGAAGGTTTTCCTGATTTCCATATACCTATCACCTTTTGTGTCCCACTGCCTCTGTGTCCCCAGTGCCTAACGCAGCCTGCACTTAATAGGTGCTAAATAAATATTACATGTTAGATGACACCAAAGTCATTTGAATCCAAATATTCCTGCTTTCTTTCTCTTTGAGCCAATAACTGGGGCATCAGAATGGTTCCTTCTCCCTCACTCTCTTCATCCCATGGAACACTGAGGTTTACTGATATTTTCTGGCTTCAGTCTCCATCTAGTCTCCACGTGCTCCATTAACTGTCAACCTAAAAGTCTTTAATGCCCAAAGCGGTGCTTCTCAAACTTCAGCATTAGATCCGCCTGGGAGGGGCTGGGTGCAGTGGCTCACTCCTGTAATCTCAGCACTTTGGAAAGCTGAGGTGGGCGAATCACTTGAGGTTAGGAGTTTGAGAATAACCTGGGCAACACGACAAAACCCCATCTCTACTAAAAATACAAAAATTAGCCGGGCATGGTGGCGTGCACCTGTAATCCCAGGTACTTGAGAGACTGAGGGACAAGAATCGCTTGAACCCTGGACCCTGGAGGCGGAGGCTGCAGTGAGCCAAGATCACGCCACTGCCTGGGCGACAGAGCAAGACTTCGTCTCAAAAAAAAAAAAAAAAAAAAAAAAAAAAAAAAAAAAAAAAAGAATCACCTGGGATGCTTGTTAAACAAAGATTGCTGGTCTCCACCCCTAGACTTTCTAGTTCAATAGGTCTGAAGTGGGACCTAGAAATGACATTTCTAACAAATTCCTAGGAGACACTGCTGCTGGTGGTCCAGAGACCGTACTTTGAAAGCCACTGGAGCAACGGTTCTCAACTGGTAGTGAGCATTAGAACCTAATCACTATCATCTTCTTCTGCCTACTGAATCAAAATTGTCAGTAGGGTTGGGCAGGCTGGCTTTTTTCTGCTTAAAAGCTCCACAGGTCATCCTGATGCACTATCTTGGTTAAGAACCATGAATTCAATGATTAACTTCTGGCTCTGGACTTCATCTTCTTCCAAAGCCTTATTTTTCACACCTCCTCTAACTTCAATCCTCCTCTTCAGTCCTATGAAACAGTAAGCAGTATAATGATTCCAGACCTTTCCTCCCTTTTAGCCCCAGATCAGTTTTATTTATTCATTCATGCATCCATTCATTGGGTACCTAGCACTTGCCAGGCACTGCACCAGATGCAGGAGAGAGTGCAGTGAACATGAGAGATGCAGCCCTGCCTTCGAGAGCTCATCCTGTTTGCTCTAAGCTCCCTAGCATTCTCTATTTCCCCTTCTCTCTCACTGCACAGATCAATATCAGCTTCATGCCATACTCTCTTGCTAGACTGTAAATTCAATGAAGGCGGAGACTGTGGTATGTTTTTGTAGGTGCTCAATATGTGTTTTTCAGGTTAAATTGAAAAGCACTTCTGCTGACCTAGGCCTCTTTCAAAAACCATCTCCAGAGCCCTCTCTCTCTGCTGTCTTTCCTGACCTGCTCTAATTCTACTTGACACAGTCAGAATTGAGCTCTGCCTTCAATGAGCCCTTCCCTCTTCCCTACACAGATTTCTAACTTGACACTTAAAATCCTTTATTCCACGCTGTTTACAGAGATCTGGTTCCTCCTACCAAACAGTGAGCTTCTGAAATGTAGGAACCATTTCATTTCCACCATTTTAATCTCTGCACTTCATAGAGCCTGACATATAGAAGGTACTTTAAAATGTTTGTCAAATTCAGCCTGGGCAACATGGTGAAACCTTGTCTCCACTAAAAGTACAAAAAATTAGCTGGGCATGGTGCCCCACCCCAGTAGTCTCAGTGACTCAGGAGGCTGAGGTGGGAGAATCACCTGAGCCAAGAAGTTGTGGCTGCAGTGAGCCAAGATCATGCCACTGCACTCCAGCCTGGGCAATGGGAATGAGACCCTATCTCAAAAAACAACAAAAAAAAAGTTTGTCAATTAATGAATGAGTTAATTTTGTTTTGATTTAAACCTGCTCTGCAATGTTTTGCCCAAACTTCCATGTGGTTTTAATGAACTCTACTTAAGACTTCCATTTCTCCATAGTAGGAAGATACCTTAGCTCAAATTTCATACAGTATGGAATATGCACAACACCAGATTTGGGGGAAAAGCTTATTAACAGTCCAGACAAATCCTTACAGAGAGGGCAAAGAGTGACTTTATAGATTATCTTCTGCATTCTTGACCCAGAGTGCTGAGTCGAGGTCTTAGCTCCACTTTAAACTTTCTATCCTTGCCTCTCAGTTCTCTCCTTCATATAGACTGAAGAAAAGACATGGTTTTTAATCTACACTCAGTTCTGACATCAAGAATGATACTACTTAGCAAATTAAACTGAATCTTTGAAATTCATTAGAAAAATAAAATCAGATAACCTCTCAATAGGAAAAGGTATCTGAAAAAAGAGACGGTTACACTTGACAAAACATGCATAAATTAAGTGTTCTTGATAAACTATGCTCAGAGCATCATGCCATGCACATAGTAGGCCCTCAATGAATACTTATTGGATTAAAAAAAGGCAACTAATAAGTGCTTTCACCTAAATTGAAAAGCACTGACTTTCGCTACTGTTGATAATCACCAGAGACTCACATATCGCAGGTCCCTCCAGGAGCCATGGTTCCACTTTGGAATGCTGGAGCCAGTGCCAAGTGTTCCCCACAGGTGAACAAACTCTGTTACTAGAACTCATACAGCCTCACATATGTTCAGGGAAATCTTCCTACCACATATATTCATAACTGCTAACCACACAATTCATGGTTGTATAATATATAAGCTGTGATATATCACCTTGTTACATAACTTTTTGTCAGGCTAAAGAGGTTATATATTCATTTCTAAAAGTTATTTTGGTTCCATAAAACTCTCAGAAACTTAAGATCACCATTCAGTGTAGCAGCTCAGTCTTCCCTGGAGTAGTCTTATTCATTTTTCAACTACATTAGTACATATAATCTTTTTAGCATGCTTGTAGGCATGAGAACGAAATAAAATGATATGAATTGCATCACCAACTTAATTTTCTCTTTAGGGTATTGGATATCTGCATGTGGAATGAAGATCCTTGAAAGCCCGCACCATTCCCACAATTACTTATTGGAAACAATGTTCATTCTATGTAACAAAAAGAATGATTAATGAAGTTTATGTATCATTGGAGCAGATAATTTTACAAAGCTAGTTTCTTAAGGCTTTAGAATTAAGGATTTTACTGTGGGAACAGAGAGTTTTAAGGGCAGGACACCCCAGATAACCTCACCCACATGCATTTCTCAAACAATGCTTTTCTGTATGTAAACAGAAAATAGAAAGGAGTATATGGTTTTTGTCCTTAGTATTAAATAGCTGGCTTTCTTTCAGTGCACTCTTAAATTTCTGCACAATGCACAGCCTTCAGTACCCCAAGGAGCATAAACAAAGGATATCAGGCAAGTTCACCTACTCCCACTTCACAGAACAATGCTTGTTGTTAACTAAGCAATTCCCAGGGCAGATTTATGATTTGTGGAGCCCAGAGTGAGTGCTCAGGTTGGAGCGCTGGAATCTGGGGTCAGAAGCACGTGGTACTGCTCAAACCCCAGGGCTTTTACAAAACATGAAAATGTGACCTAAAGTTTGTGCTTGCATGTACACCAGAGGCTATTTAGGCATTTAGAGAAATTAAAGCACATTAAGGCCTCAAAGCAGTTTATTGTTCATGCTTCAAGATTTAACCTTTTCTTTCTTATTTGCTGCTATGTTTTTCCTCTGGTGAATAAATGATTACTGAATCAAGTAAGATGAATTGACTACATATATAATATGTCTCATGTATTAAAATATACTGATAGAGCAACAAGTTATAGAAATAGGTAAATGTGAAAACTTGAAAACTCCCTTTTCATTTCCTAAACAGAATTATGACTCTCAATGACTAAGAATACAGGAGTTATTTCCTAAATTCTTAGACACTGGGTTTTTATAATAAGAAAGAATTTTTCATCAGTGTACTTAATTTATCCCAAAACTTTATATGAAGATTGTAGTTCCAGTCAGAACTATAAGCACTTAAAAAAAAATAAATGCAAACAAGTGCATGAAAAGGCTTCTTTCCTCTTGTCACTTTAAGAAATATTTTGGCTAGAGTTACATCCCATAGGTTTATATAATGTTATTAACATGTAATGTAACTTTGGGGAATAGTTTCTCCTTTGTGTTGTCTGGTACAAGTCTAAAAGTAAAATAGGTTACTGTTTCCATTTTTATGAGCATAACTATTATCAAATTATTAATACTATGAAATAATTCAATTTCATCACTAACCTTTTACTCTCTAAAATCACCTATTAAATACTACAATTGGGCTGGAAAAAAGAAAAAATATATATATACTTTTAAAAAACATACACATATACATATATATACATACATATTTAGCTTTGCAAAATTATCTGCTCAATGATATAAATACACATATATTTAGACAATGTTCACATAATTTTAAAAATCATTTGGAATTATCTAAATATGTGACTTGACTGTTCAACAGTATGAATAGTTAGTATAATATAAATACAGCCATATGTCTCAGGCTGAATGAAATTGTTGATGGGTCACTGAAGGTGTTGGGTCCTTTCACATACCATAGATAATTCAAGAGCTAGTCTATTCCAATTGATTTCATGTGAAGCTAAGTGGCTAGCCCATGGTCTCTAAACAATTATTAAATTTCTACATTATTCAGGAAAATTATGTTCTTCTAAGTTTCCAATGTGGTTCTGGTGTTTAAAAGTCCTTAAATAGGCTTTAAAATAAATTGTGAAATCTAAAAAAGAGCAAATACATGGAAAAAATTTATAAAGAAGACAGATCAATACTAAAGGCACATTGTAGCAGTAGTAGTAGTAGTAGTCACAAAAACACTTATAAAATCACAACACTGTATTTTAAAAATTAATAATGAGTCAGAAAGTTCTGGGTTAGATGGCAGATGCTGATGAAATCCACAGTCTTCAATTCTGGCACAAACGGAAAAGAACGTAAATGCCTAGTCTACTGAGCTTCTCCTTGTCTGTTAGCTAAAGAGGAAATACCTTCCTAACACCTACCAGTGGAAAATCATTGAAAAAATAGATTAGTGAGAATAAAACAACAAAAAGAATAGTTCCCTACCCATTGCTTCCCACTGAATGAACTTTTGACATATCAGCAAACTCTTCCTTTCGCTTGCTGCTGCTGGTATATTGCTCGCTGTACAGCTTGAGGGACATCTGCTCAACAGCATCACTTTGTGCTTCCAGGTAGCATAGTTGAACCTCAGCCTGGAAAGAGAAACAAAGAGAAATTGCTGTTTTAATCCAGAAGGAATGCATTTCAAGTGAGGTGTAACAATTCAAAGAATGGGAATTCTTCACATCATTATACTGCTCCTTTTCGAGTTGGATTTAATGGGATCAGTTGGGCATATTACAGAATTATATTTTAGACCTGAATCTTATAAGTTCCTCCTTAAAATATGACCTGAATAAATGAACCCTCAGAAGGCTCTGTAAATATCACAAAATATCCCTGAGATCATAATACTGCATGATAAGACTTTATGTAAAAATTCTGTGAAATTCCTTAATAATATTCTTCCTTATGTTGTCACATGTGTAGCACTTATTTTTTAAAAATCCCCCTCCAACCCACACATTTGCATGGACACATATTCTAAATACTTTTCTACTATTTTCCCTATGGAGAATAAAAAAGCCTAGTGTTAATTCCAGTACCTCTTCAATAATCACAATAGACTTTATTACATTTTTTGTTTGTCTGTGTTACTGTCTTAATGATTTTAAAGTAATGCAAATAGTGATTTTGTTTACATGCAGGTTTGAATTGTTAAATCTTTCATACTTAGGGCTTACTGTAGTAAAGGGGAGGTGGTAAGTTCACCATGCTGTTTTCTATCAAACCAAGGCCAAAAGAATGCTGGATAATATTTGGCATGAAACTGTATTGAATAGATGCTTTATTTATTGCAGCTGTTGTGATTCCTGTGGCTTTCAGGTTCCCTAGAACACCAGATGAGACTGAGAATGATATCTTCTCAGGGACATGCTTGGCCGTAGTAAAGGGAAAGGAGCAAAGCTGAGTTCATGTACATTGTAGACCAAAGGACTCTTCTTTTAGTGTGCTTCACTAAATCCAAGCATGTCCATTAACATTTCTGATAAACCTTGAAATCTCTACTTTACAATTTTATTATATATTCTAGGAAGAACATTTCTGGGTCAGCTGTTGAGTAGTTGCCAGAATTCTATAACACGTAAGAAGAAAAGTTAGGTCAGATGTGACCTTCTACTCTTAGTATCCACAGCTGACCAAGGCCTTTCGCCTGATCTCTAGTTTTACAGCCTCGACTATGGAGAAAAAGTGAATATTATAAAGTGGCAGCTGCTTAAATTCCAAATTAGGACTCTATAAAGGAAATGGGTAGCCTATGAAAAATGAGGTCTTGCAGGCCGGGTGTGGTGACGCATGCGTGCAATCCCAGCACTTTGGGAGGCTGAGGTGGGTGGATCACTTGAGGTCAGGAGTTCAAGGCCAGCCTGGCCAACATGGCGAAACCCCATCTCTACTAAAAATACAAAAATTACCCGGGCGCATGCCTGTAGTCCCAGCTACTTGGGAGGCTGAGGCAGGAGAATCACTTGTACCTGGGAGACGGAAGTTGCAGTGAGCCAAGATTGTATGACTGCACTTCAGCCTGGGCAACAAAGTGAGACACTTTCTCAATTTAAAAAAAAGAAAAGAAAAAAAGAAAAATGAGGTCTCAAACCATTCTAGAATTCCTATGTTGTTGCTTTTTGTAAGTACTTAATTATGAATGCTCTGGTTTGCTGAGAAAGAACTTAAAGAAACACTGTTAAAATAACTATAGTTATGGCCGGGCGCAGTGGCTCACGCTTGTAATCCCAGCACTTTGGGAGGCCGAGGCGGGCGGATCACGAGGTCAGGAGATCGAGACCACGGTGAAACCCCGTCTCTACTAAAAATACAAAAAAATTAGCCGGGCGTGCTGGTGGGCGCCTGTAGTCCCAGCTACTCGGAGAGGCTGAGGCAGGAGAATGGCATGAACCCGGGAGGCGGAGCTTGCAGTGAGCTGAGATTGCGCCACTGCACTCCAGCCTGGGCGACAGAGCGAGAATCCGTCTCAAAAAAAAAAAAAAAAAAAAAAAAAAAGCTATAGTTATATAATTGAAGTTTCAGAAATCAGATCAAAACTGCAATCTATTTGTTGGTTCGTGTGAACTGTTCTTGCCCAAACTAATTGACTTGAATAAGAAGACACTCAATTGGATTAAGAATTATGTCAAACACTATAAACAAAGGATAATGTTATATGGAGTACATTCAGTTGGGAGTAGGGGGTATGGCTGGTGGCAAGGCACAAAGAAAATGCTAGATCTAGTGATGTTAGTATCTTTATTGATGATGTGGAAGAGGAGGTATGCAGAATGTTAACAGCACATATAGAAGACTGCCAACTAAGAGGTTTGCAAACATCATGCAACCTGAAAGAATAATAACTACTGATGTAATAATATTTTATTTTTAAAAGGATAAAACTAAATGTAAAGAGTCAACAATCAGAAACACAACAGAAAAAATCTTTTAAAAGAACATACAAATTTTTATGAGAAAATTGAGATTACAGAGATATTGAGCAATAGTCAAAGAACTTAAGAACAATACTCCTCTCAAATGTCACCCCTTTACTTCCACTGCAAAGCCACAAAGTTTAACGAGTATGACACCCACACTAAGTATTCCACTGACCCAATTAGAATAATGCATTTGTGCCATTAGGTACCAAGGGACGTGTTTGATATCTAAAGGTTCCTGTTAGTTTTTAGCCATCCTAAGTCACAAGCTGGACCATGATTCATTGTGGATAATGACCTCACAAATGTGTGCCACTGGTCACAAAAACAATCCTAACGAGAGAAGTCAACTACATCTAGACTCAACACCATTACAGAAAAATAATCTGCATTCATTTCAGTGATTCTCAGCCACTTCTGTGTACAAAGAGATAAACTTCACATATGACAGGGATATGTGAAAAGAAATTCAGAGAACAAAGCTGAGAGTAACTCGAAAAATAATTAGTCACCTTAAAAAATGATTGAAATGTCATAATCTATGACTTTTACTGCATAATATCTCACAAGCATTTGACAAAGGAAACTTCCCGGCACTAACAAGGAGATGAATTAGGTGGCCCAGGTCTTTCTTATCCACCTCTATTTCTATTTCTGTTTTCAGTGATTCATTCCCAAATGAGATGATAAAAATAGAACCAAAGTAGTTCCTCCTGCTAAGGTTGAATGGCTTTGCCAGTCTAAATCTCTCTGCAGACTATCTTAACTTTTTCTCATACTATATTTTAGTCCAAAGATAAATTTTTAAGAGAAAGAGTTGAAGAAAATTTAGTTCTTTAAAAACAGTAACAATCTCAGGTTAAAAAAAATTATTAGCATCTATAACAATGGATACTTTCAAAAGTGACTATATTTTACAAATGGAAACTTAGCATGATTAAATAATATTTAAGATGCACAATCAAAATACTTTGGCAACTTACTCATTAAATAGGGGGCTAGGGAAGAAGACTTGGTGATGGAATCCCCTCTTCCCTTCTAGGTCACTAAAAGACCCATGATGCCATCAATAGGAGTAGGAATATAGGAACAGCAATTCAAGTGGATGGGAGAAATCGGCTGGATTTATTTGAGTCTATTAATTTAAGGTACTGGTGGAATTCTCAGAATGAGATATTCAGCAAGCAGGTGGAAATATTAGTATTGAAATACAAACCTACAGGCAACGGTTGCCATTAGGAGATGGAGTGTGAATGCCATGGGAGAGAGCTGACAATGAGAAGAGAAAAAAGATCAGTTTTCACTTACTGTAGTCTAGGCCTTCATTACCACTGGCTCACCCAATGTAATGGATTATCAGTCATTCTCCCTCCCAAAATTCACTTTATTTACTGTTCAATGATCTTTTTGAATCACAGTTGAGATCACTGGTGTGTTGTTGTTTGTGGGCTCGATTCTGCAAATATCTTCTAACATGTATCTCCCTTCGCTCATTCCTAGACCTCTAATCTCTTCTCCTATAGTGGCCAAAGTAGTCTTTATAAAACATGAGCTGGTTTTAGGCTGCATTCAGACCTAAAAAAACAAAATTCTCCCCATGGCCTAGGATATTTGGTTCCTGCTGACCTTAGGCCACGTTTCCTACCAGTCTCCCTCTTGGTCACCATGCCCCTGTCATCCTTGCCTTATTTCAACACTTTAAACATTCTAGTTCTTTAAACAGCCCTTTCTTGCCTCAGGACCTTTGCACATGTTGTTCCCTTTCACTGGAACACTGTCTTGCTAATGTCTTCTCATCTTTCCAGCTCTCAGCTGACATTCTACTTCTCAGAGAGGCCTTGCCTAACTTATCAAAAGTAGATCCACTCTATTTTTCCTCTATTTCAGATCCAGATTAATTTCCTTCATAACACATATCAAAATTTAAAATTCTTGCATTTGCTGGTTTACATTTTTTTCTGTCTCTTTTTCTAGACCCCAAACTCCATAAAGGATTGTTTCTGTCTCCTTTGCCATTTTGCATTCCCAGTACCCTGGCAATATCTGGAACATGACAGAGGCTCAGTAAATAATTGCTCAGTGGATGAGTTGTACATTCTTGCATTCATCCATTTATTATTATTATTATTATTTTGAGATGGAGTCTCACTCTATTGCCCAAGCTGGAGTGCAGTGGCACGATCTTGGCTCACTGCAACCTCCACCTCCCAGGTTCAAGCGAATCTCCTACCTCAGCCTCCCAAGTAGCTGGGATTACAAGTGCCTGCTGCCACGCCCAGCTAATTTTTGTATTTTTAGTAGAGATGGGGTTCCACCAGGTTGGCCAGGCTGGTCTTGAACTCCTGGGCTCAGATGATCCACCTGCCTCAGCCTCCCAAAGTGCTGGGATTACAGGCATGAGCCACCACACCCGGCCGCATTCATCCATTTATTACTCATATGTTTACTGAGACTTTCTCACATCTCAAGAACTGTACTAAGAACTGTGGGAACAAGGAAGAAGAAAACTTAGTTACTTCTCCTGAGGCACCGCAGTGTGGTAGAAGAGAAAGCCATGCCAACAGATAACTACAAGTGTCCAAGTGAAATTATTGTAGGGAAGGATGAGAAATAAAAATAATTTATTGTTTGAAGGTGGGGGTTGGGGGTAGGGAGCAAAGGCTTGATAGAAGTGGCATTGGAGCCAAAACTGAGATAATGGGTCTGACCTTGTCAGGTGAAGAAACAGATAGATATCTTTATAGACAGAGTAACTCATTTGTTCAGGGGCACAGAGTTGTGAAAGGATGTGGTATGTTCAGAGAATGGTGGCTGGAGCTTTGGGGTATTTGGATTTAGAGGCTAAAGTGGATAGATGACGGAGGATGCCAAGTTAGAAAATTTGTACACTATCTTGGCCACAATGAAGTGCCAGTGGAAGCTACTGTCATTTCTGTGATGGCCTTAATCTTCCTCTATCTCTCTTTTTCTGTCATGACAAGATAGTCGCCTACTGGATTAGTCCAAATATGCTGGTATAGCTCCTACTGGCTGGTGTACTTGGAGAAAGTTGCATCGAGAAGTTGAATCAGTAGTTCCTATCAGGCTGGATGCCCACCATACCAAATAGTGGGAATGCCTAAGAGATTCTAGTAACTAGTACCTCTGGTAAACTTTTAACATAATATTATGGACTGAATTATGTCCCCTCACCCCCAAATTCCTATGTTGAAGCCCTAACCCCCAATGTGACTATATTTGGAGATAGAATCTTTAAGAAGGCAATAAAGGTTAAATGAGGTCACAAGGGTGGGGTCCCAATCCAATAGTATCGGTGTCCTTATAAGAAGAGGAAGAGATACCAGAAGTGTGCATGCACAGAGGAACAGCCATATGAGAACACAGCAAGAAGGCAGCCATCTGTGAGCCAAGGAGAGAGGCTTCATCTGAAATCAAACCTGCAGACACATTGATCTTGGACTTCCAGCCTCCAGAACTGTGAGAAATAATTTCTGCTGTTTAGCCACACAGTCTGTGGTATTTTGTTACGGCAGCCTAATCATGTTAGAAATGCTGCCTTCTCATCTGAGATTTAATACAATTGCTTTGCTACTTATCAATAATAGCATGTTTCCCCCCTTTATTTTGTATGCATTTAGCACCTAAATCACTAGAGATACTCCTTTTCAAATTCAGACTACAAATTAATAATTAATAATTTAATAAGGACACAAAATGCAGTTTGCTAAAATATTTTATGGAAATTTGGCTTGGTATGTGGTGACCCAAATTCAACGCCTGGATCATTACTCAGTCATATACTTCCCTCTGATCTTGTGTGTGTAACTAATAATAAAATAGTGTGTAACACATTTGGGGGAGGAAATTTCAGTCAATCTAATCATCTCGAAAGATTAAACACATAAGCACTTTTATAATCACATATAGATCAAATGCTTTATCTTTGTCCTAAAAAGCAATTTTTAGTTTGCCTTTTGCTAATTTGACTGATTTATCACTTCATGTCCCAGAATTCTTTGTTGGGTTAAGCATCCTGAAAATATTAAAATCAATTTTACTTTTTCTTAACTCATACCATTGTAGATCTCCCTGTTCACTCATACTAGACTTCGTGGTTCTCACCACATCTACTACTGCCTATCTGCATCTGGGTCCACGTCCTCTGCTATTCCTTCTGTTTCTACAGAAGCTGTCCATATTTCTAAGGCTAATCCCTTGCATTTTGGTACCAGACTTCCCTGACCTACACAAAGATGATCACCCCCCCAAATTGCCTTTCTTTCCTGCATCAAGTTTTTTCTTCTCTACTGTATTATTCCTATTGCACATTAGCCCAAAAAAATGCTCTTGTTTTTCCAATGGTAAAAAAAAAAAAAAATGCAAAGAGAAAAAGAAAAATAATCCATTGCCACCAATCTATCTTCTAGTCATTTTTCC
Organism: Nomascus leucogenys; assembly: GCF_006542625.1. NCBI lineage: Eukaryota > Metazoa > Chordata > Mammalia > Primates > Hylobatidae > Nomascus > Nomascus leucogenys. Next base: position 91,821,024 of record NC_044381.1, on the reverse strand, counting down.
ATTTCTCGGTTCTCCATTATAGCAAAACCATTTTTACTTGAATTGTTTATACTTGCTGTTTACAACATACCTCCTCTTTCTCTCTTGAACACACTCCAATCAGATTTTAGTCCACATTCCTCATGCAGTGGTCAGTCCTCCGGTCCTCAACCTAGTCTAGCCTGCTTCAGCGGGGCTGGTGGGTGTGCTCTCGGGGCATTTGCTTCTGTTTGCATGACAGCTCAGTCCCTCACGTCTATCAAGTCCTTGCTGAAATATCCTCTTGCATCCAAGTCTTCCCTGACCTGCTACTTAAAACTACAACTCACCCCCACCCCTAGAAATCCCTATCCTCCTTTCTATATACTTATCACTTGTAGCTGAACATGTTACTTTTTTTTATATTGTCCATCTTCCCTCAGTGAATTGAAAGCTCCATGAGGACAGGAGGTTTTGTTTATGTGTTTACTGCTTTATCCCTAGCACCCAGCACAGCATATGTGATAAGACACTCAATACAAATTGAATAAATTTTACTGAGTTTGAACATCTAAAATGATTTCAAATGTACAAAGAAATAAAACAGATAGTTTGAAGGCTGAAGCCTCAGCTTCATTTTAAAAATTGTTGGCTTTATTCTCCCTTAAGAAGGAGACTTTTTTCTTTGACAGAAAATAAAATAATTGAAATATAGAACTTGTTTACTATTCTTCCTAGGAAAAAAAAAGAAGAAAAAAAAGCTTCTTTAATTCATGAGCCATTTGGGCTTTTGGAGGAGACACCAACAGTGGCAGAGTTTGTATTTGGAAGAGTCCACACTAGCTCAAGATCACAGGGATCCTTCAATATTATGGGAGGAAACCCTACTTTTTTGGTAATAATTTTGTTACTTGGGGACATTTTCCTTCTTTTACTACACAATCTTTTACTTTTACATTTTCCTTCTTTTACTACACAATCTTTTACTACACAATCTCTTACTTCCTTCTTTTACTACACAATCTTTTTTACCTTCAATGCAGTATATCTAAGCACCTGTCTTTTCCTTTGCTTCCTTACAAAAATAGTTACTGTGTTTCCCTTCTTTCCTCCTAATAGTATCCCCTTTAGCCACTAGTCCAGAATGCTTCCTTCTTCTGGAAAGACCTTCAGGTCTCAAGACCCTCAGGGACCCTGCCAAGGACTTCCAGGGTTGATTAGAATCTACGCTTGGTGATATGGTTTGGCTGTGTCCCCACCCAAATCTCATCTTGAATTGTAGTTCCCATAATCCCCATGTGTCATGGGAGGGACCCAGTGGGACGTAATTTAATCCTGGGGGCAGTTACCCTCCTGCCATTCTTATGATAGTTTTCATGAGATCTGATGGTTTTATAAGGGGCTTTTTTTTTTTTTTTTTTTGAGACAGAGTCTCACTCTGTCACTCAGGCCGCTGTACAGCGGCAAGATCTTGGCTCACTGCAACCTCTGCCTCCTGGGATCAAGCGATTCTCCTGCCTCAGCCTCCCCAGTAGCTGGGATTACAGGCACCCACCACCACACCCAGCTAAGTTTTGTATCTTTAATAGAGACAGGATTTCACCATGTTGGCCAGGCTGGTCTCAAACTCCAGACCTCAAGTGATCTGCCCACCTCAGCCTCCCAAATTGCTGGGATTACAGGGGTGAGCCACCGCGCCCACCTCCGTTTCCCCCTTTTGCTTGGCACTTCTTCTTGCTGCCACCATGTGAAGAAGGATGTGGTTACTTTACTTTCTGCCATGATTGTAAGTTTCCTGAGGCCTCCCCAGCCACGCAGAACTGTGAGTCAATTAAACCTCTTTCCTTCATAAATTATTCAGTCTTGGGTATGTCTATTAGCAGCGTGAGAATGGATGAATACACTTGGAAATATCTACTCTTTTGTTTGGCAGAGTGCCCATACTCATTCCAGGATTTAGAATTATTACCTTTCCACTGCTTTTTTCTAAGATCATGTTTATTTTGTGTGTTTCTGCTTTTGCTGTCATTGTTGGTGGTTCATAATTTCCTAAAATAACTCACCTTATTCTAAGTGCACTTCCTTTGTCCAGAAACAAACTCTCCACAGGCATTTATTCACATACCATGATTAGCTACATTCTGGCTAAATACAAATAACATTTGGTATTACAATGAATGAGAATCTCATGTTGTTCTTCTAGTCCTGCACGGATGCCAAAGCTTCCTTCTACAGAATCAGAGCAGGGAGTCATAGGACTAAAGGAGCAACGTAATTATTTGGTGTAAAGTTGATTCAGGCCCTTCATTTACTCATTCAACAAATACATCTTGAGTGTCTCTTAGGGGTAAGACATTGTGCATGATACAAACAAATCTGGATCAGACACAGTATCAATCCTCAGCGAATGTATAATCTAGAATCACAGAAAAACTATACTACATAATAGTAGCTCAAATATTCATTCAAGGGTAAGACCAATATTATACTTCAAAGATATTGCCAAAGAAACACTTACTAAGTTTGTTGAATGTTATTTTAATTATTGTATAAGACAGTTATAAAAGTATTAAAAAATGTAAATATCTTTTCTTATCAAAAATTAAGTATATATCAAAAATTTAATAATATCAAAGCTATTTCAATATTATTACTCAGCAAAGACCACTGCATATACTAATCTTTGTACATTAGGATATAAAACTAATCATAAAACTGATCATTAAACTATTATCACAAGACTAATCATAATCACAAAACTAATCATAAAACTGATCATATTGGCAGTTCCAAAAAAACCTAGCCTTAGGTTCTCAAGGTTTATTTATAAATCTCACATCTAATAAAGTCAGGAGAACTGCAAAAGATAAATGATTTAAGTAAAAAATAATACATTACTTTAAAAATTCATTTTTATTTCTATTGACCTGTTGTTTGCAAATTATTAGAAACATTCACTATAATGTTTAGGAAATTCAAATTTAAAGCTGTGTCCTTAATGATATCTGTTAAATGGTAAACATTTAAACACAAAGTTGAGAAATTAACATTAACACCATTTCCATTATTTCTTTTTTTTGTGCATAAAGAAAAACATCCTTTCCTCCATTTTAATGACAGATGAGATGCTTATTAAAAATAACAGCAACAAAACACCTCCAGCTAACAAACATGAAGAACAAATACATCAAACAAACATATCAAACTATTGCATTTGTGAAGAGCTTTTATCTACTACCACCCTCTCCTTTTTGTAATGCATGTAGTTAAAATCATTAAAAATTCAGCATTTTATGTCATGAGCTAGGGTGGGAAGGGAGTGCAATTATACTGTGTGGACTGAAGACGATGATTAGAATTTTTGATGTCACTCCATTACTGTTTCCTTAGCAAATCTCTGCACAATGACATAGGCATCCTCTGTTTATATTCTATGGCAGCATTCTTATTCCCATCTTCTAAATTCCTCTACAGCAAATCCTTATTTACTTTCTGGTAGAAACTAAACATCAAAGATGTATAATAGGAAGATACAATCTTAGTTTCTCTTGCCCTGCAGAACTGGCACTTCCTTCCTAAGTACAATTATGCTGGCAAATGCTGCTATTAACTCTATGACTGCAAGACGTGCACACTAGTTCCTTTGAAATCTATAAAATAGTTTTCCTTAAATGGTGATAGAGAGAAAAGAATGAGGCAGGGACAACAAGAATTACTTTACATACTAATAATAACAATTTAGTTATCAAAACAGAACTAAACAAGTGTGTCTTTATACTGTTCTTTTAAAAATTTAGCCTCCTAGGGTTCTAATAATCAGGACCTATGGTTCAGGAATGCACAGTAGCACTCAGCTCAGCGCCTATATCCTCATTTCAAAGAGAATCATTCAAACCTACACCCACCCTGTCAAGAATCTCGACTTTGAGCTGCTAATGTAGAATAAAAATCAATATAAATTTTGATCATTTGATGAATATTTACTTCTTTCTTTAGTGTTTGGGGATTTAGAATTGAAAAGTGCTGAATCAAGTCATTTTATTTTTTTGTGTTTGTGCCAACACCAATTTACTACCCTCCAGAAAGTTCCTGAACAAGATGTCTCAGGTGGCATGCATGTTGGTTTTTCCTGTCAATCATAACAGTGTGTCAGTAGGGAACCATAATCATTTCTCTTTCATACTCTTAGTGTTCCAAAAAGGAATATTTTGATTACTTCCTTGGAAAAGGTAAACTATCTCATTTAGACACACTATTGTAAACCTGGGTATCTGTTGTTTTTGGCATTCAGCTGAGCCTAAATTGATAAAATCTATTAAAAGTTAAACACTCCATTTTAGGCTCCGAGGGTCATGCACAATAAACAGAATTTACAAATTGGTTCCTCTACAAGCAAATTTCAGTATTACCCTCAAAACGAGCTTTTCTAGAAGCTGCTATATTTCTCCATGCATTTTCTGAAAAATAACAAGAAAATATCAACTGACTGCTCTAATCAGCAGAAAGACGTCACAATAAAAAGACTTTACTTTTTATTATAAATGAAAAGAAAGTGCACTACAGACAAATGACATTAAAAAAGCTTAGCAATTAAAATATGATTCCTGTGTAAGGCTAGTTACATGAGTAGAGGAGCATACCACCATTTGCATTATAATTTTATATCTGTAGCAAAAGATTACTATTCTTACAAAATAATTCCATAGTGATTTTTAAAATGATGGTCTTTTCCAATCTGAAAAAAAGCCTAAATTAATTGCAAGCACCAAAAATGTAACATATCCTCATAAAAAAATCTTACATATGACATAGTGGCATAAGACTCTATATTAAGGATGCATTTTTGATGGTTCCTTATAAATTAAATAAAAATGACAGCAGCTGCCTTTCTCAAGAATGATATACCCCTGGACAATCACTAGATATTATGTAGACAGATGTTTTAAATAAAATAAAGTATTTAGATTGCTAGATATGAAGGCAATTATAGGATGTCTTTGTTAAATTACATTTTTCATTTTTGTGAGAAGGAAAAAAAGAATTGTCCTGGAAACAGTACCAACAGGAAATGATCCTATATCTAAAACAGCTGGAGACTGTAACTAATATAAATTTACTTGAAAATAAAAATGCTGTGTGCCTCTGGAGACATGCAGTAACATGCCATAAAAACAGATGAGAATATAAAAGTATTTAAAAAGGAGAAAATATATTTTATCTAGATATTATACTGAGATGGGAGCCACTGATAAATGACAAATATATAAAGATGAAGAAAAGACAGAAAATCAGATTAGCCATTTTAAAACTTATAATAGATATTTTATTTAAAACTATATTTGTAGAAAATATCAAAAATATGTTTCTTAGAAAAACCCTTTGCTTTTGAATATATTGGTTATTAATCAATTTACTGAAGTCATAATAATAATGTAAGGGCAAATAATTGTGTTTACTTAAAATTCTAATAGAAGCAGAAGATGCATACTATGAGTAAGTTAAGGGCCTTAAATGTTAGATAAGAATATTCTGGTAATTCTCAGTCATATGTAACAGCCTCCACACAAAGGCTCCCCACTACATGTGTCCATCTCCACCTATCCCCATTTTTGTTAGCTATTGAATTGGAAAGATATCTGATATACTAATTCATACAAAATATACACAGGCATTAACATCTTGTAGAGTTATGATATATACTGGTTTTCATCCAGAGCTCCTGGCTTCTAACTCCCATAGCCCTTCCTTGGTTATAATGCTGGGTGTGTTAGGCCTCAGGGGCAGCCTCTGACTTTCTGCTCTGCTTTCACCTGCCCTAAAGCAGGACTCTAATGTTCGCCTGCCTTTCTGATTGTGAGTCTTAAGACTCTCCCATGAGAGGGTCCCACCCTATACTGCGGGGGAATGAATGCTGACATCATGAAGATTCCATAAAACCCCAAGAGGACAGAGTTCAGTGACTTTCCAGATAGCTGAACACATGGAGGTTACTGGAGGGTGACACACCCAGGAAGGGCATGGGAGCCCCACGCCCCTTACGCTATTTCTCTCCCTGTGCATCTCTTCATCTGTATCCTTTACAATATCCTTTTTAATAAACCAGCAAATGTAAGTAAGTGTTTCCCTGAGCTCTGTGATCTGCTCCAGCATATTAATCCAACCCAAAGAGGGGGACATGGGAACCCCAACTTGAAGCCAAAAGTTCAGCACTTTGATCAGAATTTCTGGAGGGCTGAACTTTCCACTGGTATGTTGGGGGTTGGGGGAAGTCTTGGGGACTGAGCCATCAATCTGTGGGATATGACACTATCTCTGGGTAGATAATGTTGGAACTGAATTAGAGGACACTCAGTTGGTGTCCACTTCTTGGTGTATGGGGAGAACTCTCCCCACCCCCAAATATGGTCACAGAAGTCTTCTGTATTGACGATTATTGTGGTGTGAGAGTAGAGGAAAATCACAGTTCAAGTTTTCTCTACACATATCTTAACACAGAACATCTCTAAGTACATGAATTTCAATATTCTTCACTTAAAGATTGAAATGCATTAATCTACAAGACACTTTTAAGAAAAGCTATGGGTGGAAATCTATTTGCACAGCAGGGGTGAGGAGAGCATGAAAAAGTACCTCCAAGTCTTGAGTGTTTGCCTCTCTTATCTATGCCTGAGACTCATCCTGGCCCAGTTCCTAGGGGTCTGGATCTCAGACAGGAGGAGACCATGTGAAGCTGAGACTTTCTATAGGGCCCTAATTTGCACAGTCAGAGAAGATCACAGAGCTTCAGAAGCTGGTGTATGCATGTCAGCTGGAGAGAAGACCCAATAAAGGAACACAGGGTGAACGGAATAAAGGCAGAATAGAAGAGGAAGGTGAAAAGAGCATGCATGTATGATGAATGTGAATAACAATTTTCACAAATATACCCATAGTACTCAAAAAGGAATGTTCTTAAACAAAATCGTGACTTAAAATTCTTTTGTACGCTAACATTGCAGTAATATTTTCAAAAGTAAAACTCTAGAACCTAAACTAAAACTCAAAAAACATAACCAATATTCTTCACTTTTCTCTACAAGTTCATTAAATATTAAAGGAAGCCACAGTATTTTCTGGTAGATCTGTGACAAAGCCACACACAAGTACACACACAAGCATGCACACACACACACAACTCTACAACGATTCCCATGAATTTGTATTCTCTTTATCACTGCTGCTTAGAGCTTGTAAAGCTTGACTTACTGCTTAGCTGTTCCTGAAAATTCTCACTACCACTTTGCTATTATATTCAGAGGAGACTTAAAAAAATACAAATACACATTTTTTTTCCTCTTCAATGGCTTGATTCCTATCCACTAGGCACACTGATATTCTAAGTAAGAGACAGGTTAAGCAAAATGATATCCTCTGCTTTATCTCACTTTTGCTTATCTCAGTTATTATTTTTTTTTCTGCTCCTTCTTTATTTTGGGGCTACAGTGAAAACTCTTCCAAGCCAAAAGACTAATTATAAGAAGGTTCCATAACATTGATATTGTCCAAAGCAGACACATTTCAACAAAAATTGCTCCATTTATTATACTATTCCCCCCCCCCTTATGTAGGAAGACAACACAATGGTAGGTATTAGATGCTATGCTCAAAATCTATTTAAAGGAAAGATCTGACCTCAGCCTCAACCAGTGTGTTGCAGACATACCTCTCCTTGGGTATCTGAGTCTTCCAGGACTTGCCTTCTTTGGCCTTTGCTGTCCATCACTCCAGCCTCCTCCCTAGCTGCTCTTGCCTTTGCCCACACACATATTCTCAGGTTCTTTCCTTTTTAATTCCTTGAATGAACCTAGCTCCTTCCCACCTTGGACACGTTGTTTCTTCTGCCTGGAATTCTCCTCCTGTCTTCTTCACATGGCTAGCACCTGTATATGCTTTAAGTTTCAGTTTAAGTGTTACTTCCCATGGTGATCTCTCCCTCTAATATAAAACATAACTGTCTTCACCTTATAGTACTCAGGACTCCTCTGTCCTATTAGATTTTAGGCTCCCCAAGAGTATGATATGAACCAGATTTCTTTTGACATCACCCACAGGTTCCTGACCCACAGCAGACACTCAATAAGTATGTACTGAAAGAATGAGTGAGGCAAGGAGAGGGTCTGATATGGCTTATTTCCATCTAGGAAGAGCTGGAGATACTATTTTTAAAATCCTTTTAAAAGGGAAGGCAGGGAAAGTATAAGGTGAGCCTGGGATACCTTCTTGTACTGGAAAACAAAGAAGCATTCCTTGACTAATAGGGATCTGTCAAAAGGACACAAGTGTCATCATGAAGAGGCTCCCTTTTGGCAAATGTGGGAAATATAAGTGCTAAAAAAGAAGAATTATTGTAATTGATTGTTGTATATTGAATAAATGAAAATCAATTAGCCTATAATTATACCCAAAAGAGAAAAAAAAATGCCGCCATTGAGTGTGACTATTACACTAACTTCTTACCACCAAAATTGGTAAATAACGAGAAAAGCATTTCACTTGCTTTTTAAGAGGAACTATAGCTCGTCTGATGTTGGTAAGAGAAAGTCTATAGGAAAAAATGCGAAGTAAAAATGTGGGAGAAATAATAGAATTAGGATATCACCATTTTACAACCCCTAAAGAAAGAATCGATTCTAGCAAGATCATCAATGTATTCTAAAACTCTTAAGCAAATATTTGATGGAAAACTGAGCATTCACAGAATGCCCAAGCATTATCCTACAGATTACCTGCCAATCATAAAGAAAACCTCGTCTATAGAAAGAGGTACTGTGTCTGGCCATCACCACATCAGCATCACAAACAATGGATAGCCTGGCATGATGGGATGCCATTTGAAGTACACATGCCAAAAATGTTTAATCTGAATCCAAACAAGCCTCTGGACCAAATTTCTAGTTCGTAGGGAATAGTGAGTAGAGGAAGAAATTAAGAGACACCACAAGGAAACAGTCAAACAAATCTAGAACATGAAACATTCCGATGATTCATCTGGCTTCTTCAGATCGGTATTTAACAACTGCTAGGACCTCAGTTTGAGTGAGGTTCTGAGATAGAATGAAATGTGTCAGAATAAAAGACAACAGTGAGAAATGAAGTCATATTTTATATTGGCAATCTGCTACTTCACAGCTTGAGAATCAGTACTAAGAGAGAATTGTATTTTTTTAAAATGACAAACATTCTACTATTAGTCAGAATCCTATGCCCAAAATGAACCTCTCTGCCGTTTTACAGGACATTTAAAGAGAACTATAAAATCTGATATTTTACATAATTACATATTTATATTTTATAGTTTCATTCCAAATAATCTATTATACTATGAAGCAAGTATTGATTTTGTCCTCTTATTTGCAAGAGTATGCAAATTAACAGATTCATTGGCTGTGGTAATCCCGGGTTCACCTACTTCAGTTCACTGTTCACTAGGTACCTAGATAAATGCTTAAATCATCATTGAGAGTAATATTCTGCTTGATCAGGAATCACTTGGTAATAGGATATTGATACTTTGATAATAAATTACATTTATACTTTTATGGCTTGTGATTTCATATATATTATCTCATTTGATAATCCTAACAACCTTGTGCTATGCACAGGTAGAGCAGGTGTCGTTATCCCCATTTAGCAGACGCAGAAACCAGAGGTCAAATAAATTAGTTTGTCCAAAGTCACACAGATAATGAGAAGAAGAACCAGGGGTTTCTGGCTCCAACTCCAGTGCTTTTATACCGACCATCCTAGGTATTGTCTCTAACCAGTAGTTCTGAAACCATGATTTCCAGTCTCTAGCTAGTCCCTGACTGAGGCTGCCAGCACAGACACGGACAACTAAAAGAGCCGGGGTATGACATCAAGTCTACTGAGTAAGGTATGTACTTGGGTCACTTTCTCCAAGGCCCAACGTACTTGTCTTACGAGTCTTGGACTTCATCAAAACTCTGCTCCCACTGCCTCCAGGAATGACACTGATTCTGCACCTTTGGCAGTGTGCACGACCATGCATTCCTTGTCTGCACACTCTGATTACCTTGCTCTGTTATGGCTTACCATGCAACCACTTTGTCACTCCTTCTCTTTAAATGTCCAGGGTGTGGTAAGCAATGAAGCCTCATTGTGAGAATGTTGCCTTTCCAATTCTGATTGCTAGTTCCCAATCAGTAGCAGGATTTATTGTTATATAATTATCACGATTTATTGATATGTAGGGTTTATAGGAGGTCCTGTAGTAATTTAGAAATTTAGGGCTGGAGTTGCAGCACATGTTGAGCCCTTGGCTTCTCTGCATTTTGACTTCCTACTATTCCTTTCTGGAGACACTATCCCTGTTCCTTCTGACCTCCTTTTCTACCCATTTGTCACTATTTCTCTACATTTCCCAAAATGAAATGTTACTCTCCCAGTGGTGAGTCTTGAAAGATAGAGAGGTTATGAAAAGTTAGGTGATCCTTGTGAGAAAGCAGGAGAGTGAGCAATGAGATATAGACAGACAAGGACAAATGGCTGGAATTGTGGCGGTGCGGGGGGAGGGAAGAAACTATATAGAGCTAGAAATAGCCAAAAAGCTTTTTAAATTTTATCTAGGTCCCAGAAAAGTCATAAGATAGTAAATTAAGAAACAAGAATGATGAACTGAGTTGTTAAATACTCCACTTTCCTCATCCCAGTTTAATTAGCATTTCCATATTCTCTATGAACATCTAACCTTTCCATATACTCTCAGAATCTCACGTTTTAAATAGTATTCATGAATCAAATATCTTCCTAAAGTAGATTCCAGGTCCAGATAGGCCTCACAAACTCCTTTAAAAAGTTTGTTCTTATTTAGAACCTGGGGGGAAACAAATGAATGTTCCATAATCCATTTGGCCAGGCTCTAAAGTCACTTCTTTTCAGAATTCCCTCAAATTCCTGAACTAGAATTTATTGCTCTGACCAACTTCTTCCTCCCACCAACCAACACATTGAAGTTTCTTTCCAGGCTTTTTGAGTGACTGCCCACAATTAGGAACAACCCAGCATACCCATTAGGTTGTCACTTCCTACCAGATGTTTTCCAGCTGTTCTCAATGTCTTTTTGCTAATGCTCTGCCATCTGCTACCTTAATGGTGGCACAATGGGGAATGGCTGCTTTGGTGACTTTGCTCTTCAAGTTATAAAGACCTGGCCCATTGCCTCATCCTGGAAAGTCTGATGTGCACATCTGTCACATTTCTCCAACTAGTTGTTGCATTTATTCCATCTGCTAACTAGCCAATGTTAAACCGGTGTGACATGAAATATGTGAGCTCTCACTATCAAATCTAAACCTGCATCACTGTTCATTAATGGACACATTCACATCTTATTCCAGCTATCATAGGTCCTGCCATTAAGACAACAGCTAACATCTTCTTGCCCAATCAATACGATTCCCTTTTACCTTTCTTTTTATTTTTTTTTAACCAGCACGCCAATAGCACATCAGTACAGTAAGCAGTTATGTGTCTTTTGTGTCACCTTGTCGGTTACACCTTATACGTGGAAATCTTATGTTTGTTTGTTATTCTCTACAGCTGAATGAAGACAAATCTTAGCCCTCTGAGACTGATGGTAAGTTATCAGAGTCAAAGTCTGCCAAGGCACAGCAGTTATCAATGCAGATTTCCAGGGACTGTAAATCAGTATGTAATCTATTTGTATATACTTATTGAGGAGATTATTGCTCCCTTCAATTATGGAAACTATTTTTCTGAAACCATCATTATACTAGATGTCAAAAAGGTTAGTACCATTAGCTCATAATCCCTTCCAAAGGCCCAGTGGGAATGATTGTTATTGGGACTTTGGGAAACATAACAGTAAGTTCAGGAAAACTGACATCCATACTAATTACAATGTACTTGTCTCCAGTAATCTATATTTTTAATTAATTATTTTAAGATTTGAGCTGTCATCATGTGATAACTCCATGTCTTATCTTCCAAAATAACACCAACCCTTGATGGCTCTCTTAAATGGACAGCTTGTTTAAAGTATTTGTGCTTATGGTCACAAGCCAGATCTGCTTGCAGTACAGTCAGAATACAAACCTAGGACCAAAAGAGGATGTTAACATCATCCCTGACAGCACAAACACATGTTCTTTGGTTTCATAACACTATTTTTACTCGAGCAGGTAACTTCTTCCCTATTCCAGCTTATATTTAACAGAAATTAAGGAAAACGTCAATCTTCTATTTGAAAAGCAATAAGATCTCAAACAGCAACTTTGTGTTTTACTTGGAGCAGCCATGAATGTAGCAACAGTGGAATCATCATGTGCTAAAAGCTCACTCATATCCACTTTAGTCAATAAATGTACTTACTGGTTTCACACACAAAGAGTGTCTTCAACTTACAAAACATGGTAGCGTCTTCTCAAATGTGCTTGTCTTTGTAAGTGATAAAGACAAGGTGCTTCTAGTTAGTGAAGGATACACATTCTAACAACTAACTACAATACAAAACAGAATAATATAAAATAAATAAGAACAACAAACTGAAGCTGTGGTAGTTGATTGAGAATTGGAAAATACTTAATGGAAGAGGTGGTGTTTTCACTGGGTCTTGGTGAGTAAACAGAATTTTGGCCAGTAAACAAGAAAGAAATATAGTTAGGCTTTTTTTTTTAAAAGAAGACTTTATAAATGAACCTACCAAACTCCACTGTGCTTCATATAATCACTGATATTTTGCACCCCTAAGAGTGTTATTTAAGTTTTCAATGCAGTTAATTGAAACCCTACTAGATGCAAATCAAAAGTTTCAGCCTTAATTGAGATATTTTGAAAATTGAACCCATTGCTTCAGGCAGGTGCTACATGAGATTCCATTAATATAGGTAATTAACATTAGCCTCTGCTTTAATTAACATGCATACTTTAATTAGCAAAGCATTAACCAACATTAAAAAATCTGATCTTCATGCATCACAAAAAACTGCAAAGTTATGACTACTATGTTATTTTTCTCCAAGGTTGTAAATCACAAAACAGTGATCACTTCTGAAGTACACATCAAATGTAAAATATTAAACAGGGAGATATGTACAATATGAGTGAAAACATCATTAAAATAAAAAAGGATGCTCTTTAGAAATTATAGAGCCAACAGCTTTCACATTTTAAACAGGAGTTACATTGTAATCTCTCAATGACCATTTGCAAGGCAGGAGACTTTTGGCTTGAAAAATCCCCATAGACTGTCGTCTTCCTTATATGTAATAAATCAATGACTATATGGAGTAGCATTATCTATGTGACTGTCTACCTCCTAACCTCTTCTTATCATTCTCAAGGATCAAAGAAAGCACCACTTTCTGAAGACGTTTAATACCTGAGGTCTCAGACCAGCACAAACTTCATTTTTAAAACAATCTACGTTGCCTTGTTTTATGTTTAAGATCCAAATGTGTTAGACTAGTTCTTTGTTGTCAATCTACCATGTGTGCGACCACCAACAATTAAGGATGCCTTTTGTTAAATATAAAATTGGCATCCTGATTAAGCATTAAGAAAAACAATCATAATACTGCAGATTGATCAAAATTAAAAACAACGAAGTCTCTAGTAAGCCTGTACTGGATATAAGGCAATATTTAGACACAGAGAAATCTGAAAGACCATGACAAAAAGTGTCCTGGATCTCATGAGCTTTCGTTTAAATCTAAACTGAAAATCTCAAAAATTAGGTCCATTGTGGTAAATGTTGGTGTGATGAGAGAAAAAGAGCTAGGGAGCAGCACTCACAGATTTGTAGGCTCATTTGCTGCTTTAAGCTGTTACTAACATTGGAATTGCTTCCATTGATTCTACCGAGGATTGGGCTTCTCTCTTCTTGTTCCTGCCACTGGCTATTTCATCACAGCCACTACAGGGTCAGCATGAGTCAGCATCTTCTCTGTACTCCTTTTCAACTAACAAATGGGGAAATGAATGTTTCTTGGGTTTGCAAAGCCATTCCCCAAGTTACAGTGATTTTCTTGGCCTTTTTCCCTATGTCAAATCAGAGCCTGGGCTCCCCGGAGATCATGCAGGATCTGGCCATTCTTCTGGATCTGCGCTGAGGGCAGTACCCTGTAAATAGGTGCAAGGACACCTCTCAGTTCTGTTTAAGTGAATTTGAGGAGTCTTTATCAAATTATGCTCCTATTCTATAAACTGTATTATGATAAAATTCCATATATTGGATTGCCACATGTCAGTACTATCTATGTCTGCTAATTAAATTCAATTGGGCTTTCACTCAGGAAAGGTATAACATAAGCAGGATAAACAGAGAGAAGCATATTTACAGCCAGGGCTTTAAGAAGCATAGAACCCTGCTTTATAAACGTGTGACAAACCCTCACAAACTTCCTTGTTGTAGGTTTTAAATTCATAGGGCCTTCCTTAGAGAAGTCCTTCAAAGATGTAGGAGTGGAACAATAGCATCAACCACTGAGCCATTTACTCAACTGGGTATAAACACAGGCATTTACTTAACTGTCAATAATATTTAAGACAATTGCCTATGAGTGAAAGATTGCTCTACACTAAACATACGTATTCCCCTTCATTCTAGGTCTCAGAAAGTAGTCCTCAGATTGCCAGCTTCAGAATCAGCTGGTGGGTTCACTAAAGTGCAGATTCCCAGGCCCAGTGCGGCCTGAATAAATCTTAGTTTCCCAGGTGAGTCAGTTTTGACTGGCACTGCTAGGTGATGCTTACTCAGAGTAAATCTGGAGAACTGCTAAGGAGAGAAACCACTGTCTTCTATTTTTCATACTACAGGCAGTAGTCATGAAAGTGAGCAAAATATTCTGTGCCTAATCTCATAACTTCTTTATAGATCACTGTGGGAGAAGAAAATAGGTTTTGTTGGGACACAGCTTTCATTAAATAGAGTCACCTTTGATAATTAACTAAATTTGATGGGCAGATAATAAAAGTCACATAAAAGAGAAAGATTTATGTTTATGTTTAATATATTTTTATAGTCATACATGCTGTAAATATTGCTTCATGAGTGCATTTTAAGCATGAGATTTTTCCAAACACATTTATTTAAAAAAATCCAAATTAGTTCTGTTGGTAGAGTATTCTACTTTTAATACTTACTTCATCACTAGATGGCTAGATTTTTATTATGTTTCATGTCAACCAACTCTGACTTTCACTGAAATATCTAGACGAGAGATATTTATCTTGAGAAAAACAGACAGATGTATCTTAAGAGAGACAGATCTAACATACATTGACTTTCTTTAGATTTCTGATTATATTCTATAACATGACACCATAAATCTGGGATAATATGGTCCATGCAACCTACCTAGACAAAAAAGTTAGACTGGTGAAAAATGCTTTCCCCAGTCTGACCCTAATCTCCTTTTAAAATTTTATCTCTCATTACTTTCTACATAACCATCTTCCCTAGTCAATTTGTCTATTTATCACCAGCTCCCAGATAGAAAGGCTTCCTACCCCTGAGTTTTTGCAAATATTTCTTCTGCATGAAACGCTTTCCCTAATCTGCTCTCTTACTTCGATGAAACCAAAAAGTCCTCTAAGGGCCAACACAAACAACTCTTTCATTTCCCCAATTCTGTGTCTCTATTCATCCACTATGTATCACTGACCACCTTGCATTGGCAGAGATCTATCTGCTAGTCTTAGCTTCCTAACTAAATTATGAGCTTCTTAAAGTTAAGGACTTCCCAATATATTTAGGACCCTGCCTGACACATCAGAGTTACTTGGAAACTTGACCTCAACATTTAAAAAGATTTACTAAGAGATTCAATAATAAATTGTTCAGATACACCATATGGTTTAACACTTAGTATCAGTTACAGTTAACATCTTGCATCTACGCTCTAGTGGAGAAATCACATCCAGTTTCACACAGTTTACTGGAGACATCAAGGTATAAGGAAAATAAAAGAATGTTAATGACTAGGTAAGTAGGGCCTTTATACCTTAACTGAAATAAAATTCATTTCTGTGGTGATACAGTCATTCTTTGGCACAGTCAATTGTTTCCTAATCTGCTGCATATTCAGTCTTCTCCTGATAGTCAATATTTTTACTTCATTAATCAATTTTACTCATTAATATCTGATTCCTATTTGACGAAATTTTCTGAAATCAACTTCTCAGTTGGGATTTCCTCATGAAAATATTTTACCACCCCAAAATTATGTAATAAACAAGATTGTGGTTGCAAATTCTGCAAATATTATTTTGTGAATTTATATAAGTCCTTAAAGCATGATTTTTTTGTATCCTTTATATATTGTGTAAAAATAGCTCCTTCATAATGCTTTTTTTTTCCTGAGACAGGGTCTCGCTCTGTCACCCAGACTGGAGTGCAGTGGTGCAAACACAGATCACTATAGCCTCGATATTCCAGGCTCAAGCTATCCTGCCGCCTCAGCCTCCTGAGTAGCTGGGATCACAAGCATGTGCCACCATGCCCAGCTTGCCCAGCTAATTTTATTTTTTTCAGTAGAGACAAGGTCTTGCCATGTTGCCAGGCTGGTCTTGAACTCCTGAGTTCAAGCAATCCCCTGCCTCGGCCTCTGAAAGTGCTGGGATTGCAGGCCTGAGCCAGCTGGCTCAGCCCATAATGTTTCTAATTGTGTACAAGGTATCTTTTAAAAAGACTATCAGTCTGGTATATTTCACCCCACCTAATTAATTCACAGAATTGTGTGTTTTGTTTTGATTTAATTGGTTTGTTGCATTTGTGATTGGTTTCTTTTCAATACATCTTCTCACAGAGAAGAAAATTTTCATTTTAGTCAATGCCATTTCATTCCATGACAAAACATCCCCTAGGGTAGCCCTCAGGGTATGAGAAATATGCTGTGGGACTGTGTCAGTAAAACAGACCCAGAGCGTCAGTGGTGCAGGCTTCAGAGTCCAATTCGGTTCTTGTGAAACTAGTGTTTGTAATGCCTTCACATAGCTCCCCCAGCCAGTTGCAAACAACATACCAATATTAAATTGAATATGACATTTTTTGAAAGAGAAAATTACACAGCAGATATATAGCTGCCAAAAATTATGGGCATTTTATAGGGCAAAGTCTGATCTTTAATAAAGATCTGAAATAATGACTTTAAGTTTGAGCAATTAGTTAAGAGTTTAAGGTACAATGGTTTCAAATTAGACCTGTGTGCATGGCAGAAGAACCCAAATGGCCCAAGACATGGGCCATCTGATTTGCTACTACGAGTCTGTATAGGTTTTTAATAGGCAGAAACTCAGAAAGTGCCACTCATTCAACTTACATGAATATGAAGTGATGGAAATCAACTACTGTGTTTTTCTGTTGAACTCAAATCATGACCATAAATAAAAATGAGGCAATATTTTGTTTACCCTAGTTTTACTAACAAAGACCAGAGAAAGCAAATGAACGAATACAAACTTATTACTTAATACTTCTCAATTTCACTATATTCTTCAAGATAATTATTATTATTCCCTTTTTATAGATATGAAAATTGATTACAAACTGTATTAGGCAATTCTTGCATTGCTATAAATACTTAAGACTGGGTAATTAATAAAGAAAAGAGGATTAATTGGCTTATGGTTCTGCAGGCTTTACAGGAACCATGGTGCTCAGCTTCTAGGGAGGCCTCAGGAAACTTACAATCATGGTGGAAGATGAAGAGGGAGCAGGTGCGTCACATGGAGAATGCAGGAGTAAGTGAGAGAGTGAGGGGAGGGGAGGTGCCAAACACTTTTAAACGACCAGATCTCATGAGAACTCACTATCAGAAAGATAGCACCAAGCCATGAGTGAGCCCTCATAATCTAAACACCTCCCACCAGGCCCTGCCTCCAGCACTGGGGATTACAATTCAACATGATATTTGGGTGGAGTTCAAATCTGACAAACATATAAATCCAAACTATATCACATCAGTTATTAATAAATAAAAGGCAAAGGAGAAAAAAATGGCCAAACATGGTAGTTAAACTTTTGATGATAGAATACCTAAACTGAAGCCAAACATATATGCCAACTAATTGAGTGACTCTTCCACACTTCAAATGTTATGACATGCAAAGTTGTCCCTGGCTGTAAATAAGTGGATTTATTTATTTTTATTTTATTTTATTCGAGACAGGGTCTCACTCTGCCACCCAGGCTGGAGTGTAGTGGCACAATCACAGTTCACTGCAGCCTTGACTTCTTGGCCTCAAGTGACCCTCCCACCTCAGCCTCCTGTGTAGCTGGGACTACAGGAATGTGCCAGCATGGCCAGCTAATTTTTAAATTTTTTTTGTAGAGATGGGGTCTCTCTATGTTGCTGCTGGTTTCAAACTCCTGGGTTCAAGTATTCCTCCCGCCTTGGCCTCCCAAAGTGTTGGTATTATACACATGAGCCACTGCACCACTCTAGTGATGGATATTTTAGAGATGTGCATTCACAAAGAGGAATGGGAAGACAATAGCAACTCAGGAGAAAGGTGAGCAAGCCTAGGGGATAGCAGTAGAGCTGTAGCTTGAATGAAGAGTAAAGTCTTCTTGGCTGGAAATGAAAAATTAATTTGGTGTGATGGCTGGCAGTATCTTTAAAGAAAATGCAAAATATATTTGATTTAATCTGATATGATTATAATGGATGGAATTTCCTTGTAAGAAATTTTGTGATTTTATAAAGATCAGAAGGCAAAAGAATGGTTAAAAATAATCCAGCTCCCTGATATTCGGATTTCTAAGAAAGTGAAGGAAAATTGGGTAAGAGGCAGGTGGAGTAATCTAGACATAAATAGATAAAGGCCTGGGCTCCTAGGCCAGATGGGGAAATAGAAAAATATGATTCCAAGAGGCCTAGTCGAGGAAGATGCAGCAGTTCTTGGTGGCTGGTGGCTCCCATTTGGGAACAAAAGGGGAGAAGAACAGTGAAAATTATTTTCAGCTTCTATTGCTAAGGAGCCTGGCATGTTGGAAGGATATAAGGATGGAAAAGGTGGGAGAAAAGAAAGTGGTAAACTTAATTATTATGGAAATTTTTAGGTGACAACAGTATATAAAACTAGCAGTCTTCTAGAGTCAATTGAAGATGGAACCATAGCATGCAAAGTTGGTGGACACTAAACTGAAGATGTAGATCTGGACACCACTGCCTATAGTGGTGGCTAAAATCATCCCAAATGATAAGATTCCTAAGGGAATATGCATACTATATAAAGAAGCACAGATGGTCTAGAATCCACAGCCAAAGGGTGGCAGGAAAAAGAGTACTCAATAAAAAAATGGGCCTAAGATGTAAGGAGACCAAAAGGAAATTGCAATGATTTATTGTTAATAATCTCAACAGTAAGTGGATGTTCTACAATACATAGAGGTACAAGTAATCCACGCTATGGTTTGAATGATGGTGTCCCCTTCAAAATTTATCCTGAAACTTACTCCCCAATGCAACAGTATTAAGAAGTGTGGCCTTAGGGAGGTAATTAAGTCATGAGGGCTTAGCATTCTTATAAAAAGATTCAAGGTCAAAGGGAGTGTGCTCTTGCTTATACATTCCTTCTGCCATGTGAGGACACAGAGTTCACCCTCTCTGGAGAATGCAGCCACCAGGCACCATCTTGGAAGTGAAGACTGGACCCTCATCAGACAACAAACCTGCCAGTGCCTTGATCTTGGACTTCACTTCCCAGCTTCCAGACTGTGAGAAAATAAACTTCTGTTCTTTATAAATTACTCAGTCTCAGGTATATTATTATAGTAAAACAAACAATGAATACAACCCCACATAGCATAGCCTAGACTATCTGCAACAATTAGATACTCCATTACCACCACAGTGACAAAGAGCCGGTCAAACAATTTAGAAGAGTGATGAACCCATTAAACCCATGATTCTTGGCTACTGTGACACTACAATAATCATGAACAGCTTGCTTAAAAACTAGAAAGTAGTGGGAATGTGGAGGAGTGAGCAAGGCAGACATTGCATAGTTTATAATTGTGTCAGTGGGTACCCAAGGTGGGAGCCATTAAAATATATGTTAAAAAGCAAAGAGGCCTGCACAGATTCCTATGACCAGTCAGTATGAAGAGCACCAAATAACCTATACAAGTCCCAAGGCCCTCTGGTTCTTGCAGCACCATCTCTAGTTGTCTCTCTGTATTTCAATCAAAGATGGAATAATTGGGTATCATGGATACTTTTTTCCTTCATATGTCTTACCTTACGGCTTAAAAGAAGCAAACCTTACAATCCTCTTTGGTGAGTCACAAGGACTACGCTTATAAAAATCTACATTTATAAAAATATAAAATAGAGTAAATAGAGTTATAAGAACTACCCAGCCTAAACAAGTCTTTTAAATAGGTTTAGTTACTTTCTCGAAGTATTAAAAATCTATGCATAGTCTAGGTGAATGCACAACAGAGTGATCAATGCTGCTCTCATTATTATTCCACCTCTTGGGGAACCTGGTCCAGTTAAAACACATTTGAACTGGTCATTGATTTACTTTTCTTTTTTAGGTGACATGAATTTTGGTAAATTAATGGTATTTCGCATTTATTTTTATTTTTATTTTTATTTATTTATTTTTAAACAGAGTCTCACTCTGTTGCCCACGCTGGAGTACAGTGGCATGATCTTGGCTCACTGCAATCTCCACCTCCCAAGTTCAAGCAGTTCTCCTGCCTCAGCCTCCCAAGTAGCTGGGATTACAGGCACACCACCACACCTGACTAATTTTTGTACTTTTAGTGGAAACGGAGTTTCACCCTGTTGGTCAGGCTGGTATTGAACTCCTGGCCTCAAGCAATCTGCCCACCCCAGCCTCCCAAAATGCTGGGATTACAGGTGTGAGACACTGCGCCCGGCTGTATTTAGCATCTAGAAGTCAGAATGCCACACTGGTATGTCTGAAAGACAAACCACTATGTGGTACGTTGGGCTTCTTGCACGGTACACAGCTAAGGTGAATTAGGGGGAAGTAGCACAGGTTAAAACTGGATATCCTCATTTGCATTACCCACTACTTTAGTGTTCAGGGAGTTTCATTTTAGAAAGGAAGAACTAGAACCCAAAACAAGTTATCTTTTTTATCTCTGAAATTTACAGCTGCGAGACAAACTCAAATATACAAAATTAAAATAAAAATCCAAACCCTAGATAATTAATTCAACATCTTTATTGGGGAAAGGAAGAACAAGAGCCCTTTTCAGCCTCTGTTTCTAAAAGTGATCTATATAAAATATGAGCAGTGTGTGCTGCCTAGAGAAACCCAGTGTCACCATCAAAGACAAGGAACTTTCCTTTACAACACAATCTTGTGCCTTCTCGTCATTTGTTAAACTGACTTAAAACCGTTTACCAAACCAATTTGCAAATCTAGCTTAGTGACCAACCAGCTCTTACTTTTTTATATTATTCTTATGAAATGGAGGTTACTTCAAAAAAGGGGCTATATATAAAATTAACCATAAATTATGTAAAGTGATTTATTATTGCACATTTGTTCCATGTTTGCATCCTAAATTTACAGATGAAAACTTATATTTTATTAATTCATATTTATAAAAAAAGAAACAATTCATAAGATTTGCAGTAAGGAAAAAGATATCAATTTAACTTTATAAATAATAAACACAAAATAACAACAAAATTACATTGGAGTTTATTGTAACTTTTCACTTTATGCCTTAGAAATATAAAGAAATTTCTAGAAATTTAATGAAAACTTTGAAGCACAATTAAATGTAAAATAAGTTTTAACATGCATTTCTCCTGCCAATCGGCATACATAATAGAAAAATGGTAGAGAATAGGTTAAACAGTCTAAAAGGATTTTAACCTTAAATTTGACAGAAGTTAAATGGCTGTGACATTGGGTTCTTCTGCTTTATTCCAGCTAGTAATCCACCCTCAAAGTTCCTGTCAGGTAAATGACCTTGTATTTCATTAACTGATAATTAAATGGATTTATTCCACTAACGGTTTTAATTAAAATGCTAGAAATATTGATTACCCCTCTCATCCTTATTCCCCCAGATGAAAAAAAGGTTTTAGGAATGTTTATTTAGAGAAGACAGAGAATTAAATTAGATTGAATCTCTATGAGACCCGAAGACTGGTTCTTTCATTTCTGCTGCTCAAGCAGAAAAAGGTTTCAATTTTTTGATGTTTGATTAATTATTTTGAAATCCATTTATGCTTACCTTGGTGTTTAATTAAAAATGTCATTTTTAGCATAATTAAATTGGCTATCTGTGGAAGACTAACTTCAAACTTATATTTTAAAAATGCAATGCCTTTTTTTTGGTAAAAGAAACTTTTTAGTTATTTGCTTTTTCAGTAGAGGTACCGCCTCATGAATGAAAAACTAAGAAGAGCTAGAGCTTAATTGGATTTCCTACATTTGAATATTAGGCCACATATGCTTATGACTAGTCTAAGTTTATTTGGCTGTGCTCTTTAATCTATTAGTGATTCATTCATCCTAACAAACACAGAGTATGCTTTTCCAAATGTGTTGGATTTCATAGTGTTTACACTGACAAAACGTACCTCATAAAAGCTGTCTTCAGCATGCCTGGGTGCTTTTCTACAGCACTGATTCAAGTAAGCTAAGATACAGTTTCTACTGTCAGTTCTGTCAAAGCACATCTAGGCAACTGGAAACCATTTTCACTAAACATCAGAGCTGATAATGACAGAGTGAGAAGTGCAATAAACAAGAAAGGAAGAACCAATCCTTCTTGCTTAAGGTGCTTACCAAGAGGAATACCCTATGTGCTCACCAAAAAGGCAATTCTGAAAATGATCACCGCTATTATTAACAAAATAGTGCTAAAATACTAATTTCTACATAGGCAAATCACAATTCACAAGAAAGCCACAACTTGAGAAACAACCAATAGAAACAGAATATTACTCAAGAACGAGATATTTTTATTGTAATTTTTAAGCAAATCCAGCTCAAGTAAACATTTTTCTAAAATGTCTGTTTTTAAAACAATTCCTTCTAAATTCTCCTCCAGCTAAGTGTGGGACTCAATGCATAGTTATAAATTGCTGAAGTCACAGAAATGGGAACACATACAATTCTCATGCATATGACTACTGAGGCCACAAGAACTAACAGCCTCCTTTTGCATTACTTTAAATGAAAAGACAATTAAGGGAATTATACTGATCTAAAGACTCTTGATAAAGCCCTATTTTGGTACACTTCCTTTTGCACAATTTGCATTTTTTTTATATTGCTTAATGGTATACCTTTTTAGGGTATACTCTTGTGATGGAGAAAAGCCCGTACAGTCATGCTGATCATATGATACTTTGAATTGTTTGATTAATTTCAGGAGGGCTACTGATTATGTTTGTGCTCTGAATAACAAGGCATATTTCATAGAGTTGGGCAGACTGGAATTATGTTGGCCTAATGTCCCACAGGCATGAAATCCTGTGTTTCAATTGCTCCAAAGAATAGTAACTTAGCACTTATGTGGTGCCAATATCTGTCGCCTAGATTTTAGCAGTCTGATTTCAACACTGTGGATTTTTTTAAAGACTTAGAAATCACTGGTGCATCTTTATCCTGTCTTATTAATTATCAGAAGAAAACTTTGGCCAAAGCTTTTGCCAGACAGCTGCACTTAAAAGCTGAAGATGCCACTTAAATTCTGCTCAGTCTTCCTATTAAAAGATAAGGGAAAAGGGTAGGATGTATTCATTGGCAAAAAGAAGACTGCAAAAAGTGAAAGTGAGAAGGATTCTCAGCTCTTATTTTTCTTACCAGTTAAAGGAAACAGAAATGGTCATGTACCTCAGTTTTCTCATCTACCAAATGGGAACAATGCCTAAGGAGAACAATCTTCCAGCTCTGAAAGCACTGGCGTCTGCAGATCTGAAGACCAACGAATACCATTTCTGAAATTATAATTGCATCAGAGGTTCAAATTTGCACAGAAGAACAAAGACTCAGAGATAAGGGATGCTGGCCTGAGCTAATATATACTTGGAAATTGTCACATTTCATTTTTATAATAATATATGAAGCAGGGTTTTTCATAATACCTACTATTCCTGGTATTTAAAGAGCATCCACTTGTCAAGATTACTAATGGTTCTACCACAAATTTACTTTCTCGACTATTGTTTTGGGATATAGTGACATGGAATGCCCTCAAATACATATGGAAATACTTTCAAGATATCAAAATAGTTGTAGTGCCTTTCCTATGAACTTTAAGAAACTAGCAAGATTAGTAACTTTATTTTTAACCCTAATATATGACATATTTTAACTTGTCTATATACAAAAGTAGAGCTGTTAACAATTGCAACTTTCCTCAAGTATGCCATGAATCACTGTATTCCCTTTCTCTTTTTTTCATGCACCATTGCCACTATCTTACCTTCAGCAGTTTTGCTAGATTTCAATGAAGATGGAACTAGAGGGCACACATTAGAATTTTATATCAGTTCAAGAAGGGGAGAAAAGAAAGACATATGAAGCCAGAATGACATTCATTGAAGGTTCCCTAGGGAAGATAACACATGTTTTTGTCTCTCACCTGCTAGGCATGCTAAGTCAGTGCAATGATAAGCTAATTTATGAAATATATTTCATTGAAACCTGGACATCTTTACTGTTGCTAGTTCAGCCATTAGAATTTCAGGAATAATGGCAGCCTAATTTTTAAAACATAAAAGATTTGAATTTTCTGCTATAACGCTTATGGTAGATCTTGCGTGCAGCTTCAGATTTCTAACTAAAATAATTGTTACTACACAGTTGCTTAGCCTAAACTCAGAATCTCTATTTATGTCTCTCTGAAACTTGTCATATTAGTGTTGAATACCATTATTTTTTCATCACAGTGTCAAAGTGATTGGGTTTGTGAGAATCTATACATCTGTTATATAGTATTATAGATCTATTATATATTATTATGTATTATATATTATTATAGGTGTTCTCAGATACACAACTGACATTTAGTTTTTCAAATGGTCCTTTATAATGTCTTATAGCTCCAATGTCCAAACTTAGCTTTTTACCCACTTTTTCAATACTCAATATTGACTCACTTTTCTTCAAAACTATGACTTTAACAAAGCTATCAGGCAATCACAACCGGAAGAGTTGGCCTGGAGAAGATAAGGTGATTCCAGTGGTACATGCTTCAATGTTTCCAGGTGGGCACCATTAAAATATAATGCCATCATGGTAGCCCTTGAAATCAATCTTGTTTCGTTAGCAATAGAGCAGATAGTTTTTCATATAATCAATGCTTTCTCCAAGGAATGGCAAATTAAATGTGGATCAAATTAAAAGCATCTAAGCATAAAATTAGAGTCAAAACAAGAATTTTCCATTAAAAAGTGCTATTCAGCCTTGTGTGATATTTTTCTCAAAGACTCCTTTTCCCTGCCAGGCTCTGATCCTCCTGCCAGGTTCCCAAGAATTGTGTATAAACAGTGTCTGCCTCCTTTATCACCCACCTGCTCCTCTTGCCAGACTTACTTGAATTCAACACAGCCCTGGTTTGAGGCATGTGAGCTCATCAATACAGGAGTAAGTTCCCCTGTCACTCATTCTACGCACTGCCATCAAGAAATATACAATGTAGGTGGGTGTGGTGACACAAGCCTGTAGTCCCAGCTATTCAGCAGGTTGAGGAAGGAGGATCACGTGAGCCCAGGAGTTCAAGTCCAGCTTGGGCAACAAGTGAGACTCCATCTGTAAAAAATTAATAGATAAATTTAAAAAATAGAAACATAAATGATAAGAGGAGCCCAGTTATGAAATAGATTGTCTGTTCACCCACAAATATATTGACAATCAGCAATGATGGGAAAATAAATGCAACAAACATTACTGATAGCTTAATGGGATTTACATAAAATATTCGAGGTTGAAAATGTCCTCGGTCCTACATTGCTCTTTTAAGTGTATTCCTTCTAGGATGAAATAGCTTTGCCTAATACTACATATACAAAAAATTATTGGGTTTTTATTTAATAACCTAATTTTCCTATATACAGAGTCAAAATTTAAATAGAATCTAACCTTTTAAGATCAGGTCCCTATAAAAAATAAACATTCTTTTTCTTTAGATAATAGCATCACCTTTAGCTGTGTACTAATGTATGTTTTATAGCAAAGATGACAGAAGATTTAGGCTGGTCACAGAAATAAATCCATAAATGAGAGAGGACTGGCTTGTAACTTCAGTGTTTGAATGATCCATTGATTATGGTATATATACCCATTAGTCTGTCAAAGACCAGAAATATCATGGTGGCTTTTTAGAAAAGCAGAGGTCTATCCTGACAAAGACTGAAGGGAATTTTATTGGGTAATCATACGGAGAACTATTGAGCTCTTTGTGAATGCAATCAGGGACATTAATTGAGAAGGACAAAAATAAATTATATATTTAGAGAAATGCAGACATTTCAGTTTGTGATGGTTGGTGAGGAGAGAGAATAGAGAAAAGGAAACAGAGGCAGAGAGACACAGAGGCTAAGGGATTAAAAAAAATGTTGGTCCCCAAAATGCAATAGAGAAATAAAGCCATCCAAGACCTTGTTATACAGACTTTGTGCAACTTTATAGCAAACTAGGAAAAAAGATTTTGAGTACTTAAAACCTTTTTTACTTCCTAGGTCAGCAGAACTCTCAGGAACATCCTAGAAACAAACTCCCCTGGGCAGTATTTACAGAGATTAAATGGATGTCTCAAGAAACCAGCACCATGTTAATTCTTTGCTCCAGCATTGCCAGATGTAACCTAGCTAAGTTAGAAATTACTGACAGCTTTCCTCTCTGATGCTAGCCTAGATACACTTGATAGAGAGAGAGAGCAATGACCTTCACAGAAAATGTCACTTCTCTGGATATTATCTGACAGCACTTGGAGTAGCAATTTCTTATTCCTAACACCCCTTCAAATTCCTGAAGAATAACTCCAACTCCATTTGGACTAAGCTCTGTGTGGACATTGGACTTACAGTGCTTTTGTATCACTCTGTGGCAAACAGAAGATCACCAAACAAAATCAGACCATTTAACATCAAATGATCTGTTAGAAATGGTCTACTCCAGCAAACGTCTCATCCTCAAGGGTCTGCAACTGAGTAACTTTCGTAAGTCAAAATTATGTGCTCTCTAAATGTACACACATGAGCATCACAGGACTCATTAATATTTCAGTGTGTCAGGTGAATATATCTATAAGAAATAGGGGGAAAACGCAAATAACTGCAGTCAGCATTATGAGTTTATTTAAGCCTACAGATTGAATCCTAACAGAAGATGAAGAACTATGCATTTTTAATTTCTATCTCAGATGGCTTAGTCTGAGCAGAGAATCAAGACTAAGTATCAAGTTCAGTACAGTTCACATGTCCATTTTCATAAAGGACACGTCTCTGTCTTTATGTCTTCCCGATGACATACAGTTGGCATAAGGAAAACCTGTAACTCTTGTTAAATAGCTCAAATATTTAAAAACAACAACAAAGAAAACATGCTCATAAATCAGGAGGGAGAAAAGGAAAAGGGAAAAGGAGAAAAGCAGGAGATAAAAGAATGTATGGGCCAGGTGTGGTGGCTCATGCCTGTAATCCCAACACTTTGGGAGGCCAAGGTGGGCAGATCACAAGGTCAGGAGTTCAAGACCAGCCTGACCAACAGTCTCTACTAAAGATACAAAATTTAGCTGGGCATGGTGGCGGGTGCCTGTAATCCCAGCTACTTGGAGGCTGAGGCGGGAGAATCACTTGAACCCGGGAGGCAGAGGTTGTGGTGAGCCGAGATCGCACCACTGCACTCCAGCCTGGGTGACAGAGCGAGACTCCATCTAAAAGAAAAAAGAAAAGAAAAGAATGTATGAAGAAAATAAAGAAGGAGAGGCAAAACAAAAAGAAGAGAAGGTGGTAAACAGAATACCTTTCTCAAGATAATATCCATCCTGGTAGATGGGTTTTACCATTGATTCCTGCTTTCTACTTTCAGGACTAGAAGATTTCAATCATCCATTAGGACAACACAATGATAATAGAGTCCCTTTTAAGAGATTCAGAGCATTAATCTTACTTATTACATTTGTTTCATAAGAGTTATATTGAAACGTAAAGATTTGTTCTAGTTGTCCTAGTAAGTCTCGATTTATCCTTTTATGCTGTCATGAAAACTTTTTTTATTGTAATGAAAACATTCTAATACTATGTAAAACTCTAATTGTATTGCCAATTTCCTTGTCATATGGTATTCCCATGGTACAGTATTAATACTGATATACTTTAACTGTGCTTCATGTATAAATTTATACACACAGAGGCATATGCATTTTTTAATGGGATTTACCTGAGTAATGTTAATAGGGAATCACACATGTAAATCCTTGTGCATCGAAATGAAAATATATCCCTACATATTCTCAAATAAGGTTTCTTGAGGGATCATTTAATGTTTATGGGGGAATTCATTTATATTTGTAACCAATTCTAATCACCTGAAGGTCACAGCATGTGGAGTATTTTTTAAATGTCCCTTTCTGCGGTGAATGAACGAAACAGACTATGCTCAAATTTGTTGCTCTCCTCTGAACCCATTTAAAAGTGAGATGCCTAATTTTAAGGACATTTTCCCTCTGTGTAAAAAATAAATCAACTTAGTGAAAGAAAAAACTATACAGCTGCCAAGTATATGTAAGTTCAAAAGTTTTTATATTGCCTGAAATAGAGACACATGAAATTACATTAAAGTTTTAAACAGAAACAGAAGTTTTCAGCCAATGTAGATCAAAATCTATTAGAGATAAAATTGTTTTGACAAAAACTGTGTAAATATAATGCCACTGGCTGCAAGCCTATTATTGAATGCAAGTGGAAAATAGGAAGAGCACTCCTGAAGGGGCATTGCTAAAGTGACACAAAATAAACACAACCATTTTGGTATAATTTTTCACATTAATTATGTTCTCTTATCATAGATGTATAACTAGCCAAGTATAACAACAATAACAAGATAGCACTGAAGTTATTTTGCAAACAGGAAAAAGCAAATAAAATAGTACTGATATGCTAGTTATTAGATTACTAGCCTTTTATCTTGTGGAATAGCTTCCCTGAACAAAAAGACTTTATTAATCATTTCTGTTCCTCCAAGTAAATGATATTATACTTTTGGAAAAATAGTGTTAACAGTCTTTTTCCTTAAAGATACCTTCATGTATTTGCTGATTTGCCATTTCCAAATCTCTAGCCACTGAGAACATTTTCAAAAACAACTTCTAGCATAAGAATATTAATTTTTTTCTCTTTCCACATTAAAATGCAACCCCCTAAAAACGTGTTCCCCTCCCCATTTTCCTTAGATGGAATTTTTGTACCCATTCTTTACAATTTTATCAAGGAAATACCTAAAAATTACACCATTTTTAGTTTCCTCAAATAAACTGGCCTTTCCTTAAGTTCCAATTGTAGCTCTTGTTATTTCTCTAAGGGTAAAATTTAGGGACCACATGAAATTCAACCAGTCTCCATCGTCAGTCTTCAAGGATTGTCCTCTAGAAGCCATTGTTTCTGTTCATTGCTCTTAGAAACAAGCCCAAATCTTAAGTCCAATAGACTTATATTAACTAAGTCCTTCAGCTTTTACCTAAAAAGCAGCAAGAAAATTTCTTTTTTTTCTTATCTTTTCTTTTTTTTTTTCCTTTTTCTTTTTTTTTTTTAAGCAGGGTTTCACTATTTTGCCCAGGCTGGTCTTGAACTCCTGAGCTCTGGCAATCCTCCCATCTCGGCCTCTCAAAGTGCTGAGATTACAGGTGTGAGCCGCCATACCCAGTCAAAATTTTCCTTTTCTTTGGCTAGAAGGTCCTGGTTTTCTGATTTCCTTTCTTGTATTGTATATTATTATATATTCCACTTCTTCCATTTATATAATTTGCATTCTTCTTTTGCTTTCAGATTTACCCTCTGAACACTAAGTGTACCAGATTTAATCAAATGCACACCTGATTACTCATTACCATCATAAATGGAGAATGGGCATGTTTTTATCAGTCCCAAAACATTTTCAGTGAAAAAAAATTCACAACGACCTTCCAGAGAGTAGAAGAGCAGTAATCTATTTCTCCTGCAGCCTTATTAAATATGGTATCCATGATGTGCCTTGAAAGAAATCTGAGGATTCTCTAGGTGGTACATCCAATTGCAGTAGTTTATGAAAACACATCACCAAAAGGTCATCAAAGGGAAATGGCAGCAGCTAATGATTCCTCACTTATGTATTTTACATCTTCAGACTTTTGTTTGTATATTTCTTTGTTTGTACATTTTTGTTTGCATATTTCTGTAACAGAGTCCTATGCTACTATTACGCAGATTCTCAGTAGTATTTCTGTGTCATTTCTGAATCACATTCTTTGAAGCTTAGCATTCATAAGACTTAGAACCTTGATCTCTTTGGAGTATAAAAGGATATTAGGTACCTACTGGAGGTACCTAAGATTCTCAATCAATCGAGGGTTATCTGTGAGGGCTAAGGTGAGCACAGGCAAGAGCAAGTTGGTCTCTATTTACAATGTGAGGCATGTTGAGTAACTGGCTTATTTTAAGAATTGATTAGAACAGGTGTTTATATTTGCATTTTATTTACATAGACATTTATCAATTGTTACAAAAGAAAATTGTTTACTTTCATTTCCTTAAAATATGAGAATAAAAGACATGTGGAGAAGAAAATTGGCAGATCATGGACCCCAAAAAGAAATAACAGAACTCATTCCTCTCTAGGGCCTAAATCAAAGCTCTGGAGTGATTTTAAAATGTTTTTAAAATGCTTTTTAAAAATGATTTAATATAGTGAGTTGAGATACATTACATTAGATATAATTAGACCTAGACAGGAAAGGTGGTTCTGAGAAGCTAATGAAATATCATTAAGGTTGAATATAAGATTGTTGATTAGGATAAAGCTAATCCTGATTAGGATAAACAAGATAGGAGCTACAGATCTTATTTTTCCTCTCATTTATTTTATGAGTGAAGAAGAGGTGTGCTATCTTGCCTTTATTGAAAATAAAAAAATAAAGAATATTATTATTTTTATATTCTGTTAAAATACTCTACCATGATAATGTCTTTTCCATTTTATTTTTGGGAAGGCATTTGCCTTGAGATGTATCTATATTAAGGTAAAATATATTAACAAAAATGGAATTTACTTGCTGTGTATTTTGTCTTCAGAGCAAAGAACTACAAGGCCTCAAGCAATCTGGCTGCTCCTTCCATCCCAAATCTCACTCCACACCCGGTCCTACTTGCACTCTCTTCCAGTGCCACGGTCTTTCTCCAGTTTCATAATCACCAATACTCTTTCAGCCTGAAGACATTTTCAGTCCGCAGCCCCTTTCCCTGTTTAATGTCTAATCATTGTTTAGATCTTCCATTTTGCTTCCTTGGTGAACATTTGCCTAACATCCCTGAGTGGATCAAATTAACTACTAGTTCTTCAAACACTTTGGACTTCTCCCTTATGGTATTTTTCACAGGTGCAATTTTCTGTTTATTTGTGAAAATGTGATTACACTCTATCTTCCTTGAGCCTCATGAGGGGACAAATCCTGTCTGGTTTTGCTCACTATTGTTTCCACAAAAGCCTGGTGTGGTTTCCAGCACATAGAAGATATACTCAATGAACACTTGACAATGAATAAATACATATATGAATGATTCTCACTTTTTATTGGGATTGTTGTGCTATATAGACACATTTCACTTACTCTCACCCCAATAGTGCTATATAGACAATTAATCACTAGCTCTTGTCTTGAGATAGATGAAGATGGCTATGGCATCCTTTCTCTGAAAATGTGACATATACTTGAAACCTTCTATTCTCTGAGAACAAATATCTCTATTCTTTAAGCACATATCAATGATTAGCCACAAACCATAAGTTCATGTACATGCAAAAACAATGTAGATACTTCTGAATCACCTATAACTCCTTTAATCATCTTCAGGACTTATTCCTAAGTGTTAATGGGTCATAACATTAGTGTGAACCATTCAATAGCAACAGCATTTAAATATCACATATTGTTCGTATGTCAATTATCCATGCTGTTGAAAGAAAACCAAAGTAAATCCTATATATATGTGAAGTCACCTAGATTTTGAAATTTAGAAAGTGTTATTGCTATCTCAGAACCAAAATTCCCACTAAAACACACTAATTCATAAAGCATTTCATATTCTTCGTTTTTCCTCTATACTTCCATAAGATATCATTCATTCCCTCTTTTTTATTATTATTAAAGTTTTAGGGTACATGTGCACAATGTGCAGGTTTGTTACATATGTATATATGTGCCATGTTGGTGTGCTGCACCCATTAACTCGTCATTTAGCATTAGGTATGTCCATGTTTTTCTGGCATTATAGTTATATTATGTTGTATATTATAGTTATATATATTATGAATATTAACAAGTCTGTTTTCTGATCTATAACAATCTTAGGAGTAGGAACCAGGTTCTGTTCATTCTATACCACCCTTTATCCTCTACCCTACCAACAACCAAGAACAGTGCTTTGGTAGTTAAAACTCAATAAATGTGTCTTATATGGAAAGGAGGCGAAAAAGAGAGGGAAAGAGAAAGAAAGAAAGAAAGAAAAGCAGTCTTCCTACTTATAATACCATTTTGCTTGGATCAGGCCATTAGAAAATATCAACTTTTGCAGCAGTTATTTAACAAAAACAATTTTTTAAGGTTTCATGACAATATGCAATCATCTCCTGATTGTATGCTCATTTCTTCTCACTATTTCTCTCCCTCAATTATCTGGCTGAAATGCTAATACATGGTGAAATAGGAAAAACACTGGAAGCAGAAGAGAAAAAGAAACAAAACACTGGCATACAAAATAGAGTTGAATATATTGTCTGTTGGGCCACATGCTGCTGACATTCTCCAGTGCCTCTGCCTTTATCAGCATGGAAGTTTGGGACCAGTTAACTCTACTATGCCTCTCATCCTTGCCATTCTTCATCAGTACTCAAAGAGAGAGAACTTCTTATGTCTTTTCACTTACTCTCACCCCAGTAGTGCTCCCAGCTCATATTCCCCTTGACATCCCCACTAGCCCTTTCCTTAGATGTAGAGGCTGCTCGGTCTTCCTCTCTCCACTCACCATAATATGCAGAAGACAGTCAGTCTTTGTGTTCTTATAGCATTTTCCAAGCCACTGTTTCTTTACCCTAATTTAAAAATATGTCCTTTGAAACTCATCCTGAGTCTCCCTGTGTGACTCAATACTGGATTCATTGGTTGAGGATTATGGCACTTGCCCTGGGATCTTTGTTTCTCCCTCCTGCACCCACTCCCATTCTGCTTTCAACAATTCCAATGTAAGTGATATTGATTCTTCCCACATCCCAGTTTCTTGGCTTCCTCAATTCCAGTGACCTACAGCATTCTGCAACCAACTCCCATTATCATATTTTTGCCATATCTAGAATACAAACTCCCATGTCCCACACTCTAACTACAAACTGATTCTCCCAACTCCCACTCTCCACCCTCATTTCATTGTTAATGCACGTATTCTTTCCAGACAGGTCCTAAGTAATTCTAATCCCTGCCTCTATATCAGCTCTCTTCTGCCTTCCTGTTTTTTCAACTTAGATCTCATGGTTCATTATACCAATCAACCCCTTGTCACTACTTCTGGACTCTTGACTTGACTGCACATAGTCTTATATGTTACAAATACCCCAAAACAAAAACAAAAATCAAATAACAAAAAAATCTTATCAAACATCTCCCTTTGGCTATGATATTATTTTCCTCCTTCCCTTCACAGTTAAATATCTTGTTAGAGTAATCTATCTTTTCTATAATTCTTCACTCTAAATTTTATTCTTGAACCTGCTAAAATCTGGCTTCTGGCCTTCGGAATCAATCCTTCCTCTAAAATTACCTATCTCAGAATATAATGCTATTCACTCATTACTTCTTCAACAGCCCGCGCTGACTACATTCTTGCTTTCTTCCCATCAGTTACCCCATTCTGCTAATGTATTATGACATATCATAAGCTAATATTTATGAAACATATTCTACATACTAGGCCCTATGTTAAGTGGTGCTTTACATTTAATCCTTTCAACACAACCTATGGAGTACACAGTAGGAATAGTATTCCCATTTTAAAGATATGGAAATTATAAATAGAGATGATAGGCTAGGCCAAGGACTTTTTACCTCCCTAACATCTCTTGGATCCATCCTGTCTTCTCTATATTGCCAGTGTTACTGCTTTGAGGCTCCACTTTCTCACTGCCTTCCCTGACTCCATTTTGTGTCCCCCATCCATCCTCTGCACTCTGTTAGAGACCCCTCTAAATTGCACAGCTGATCATGCCACCCCCTGCTTAAGTACCTTCACAAGTGCCTCTTAACTATCAGTGGTGTCACACAAGTCCGATGATAGTCTGCTCCTCTCTTGCCTCCTGGCCTCATCTTATGCCACTTACTCCTACTCCTACAGCCCAGTGGAATTACTTATTGTTTTCCTGCTAGTGTCGTGCTGAACACTTTCTGAAGGCATTTTCAACTGACTAATTTTTATTCATTCTTTAAAATTTGATTCCAGCACACCCTTTCAGAAAGCTATGTGATTCCCAGTGTAGACATCCTTCTCTACCATTATGACTTACCACACTGCACTCACAGCATGGAGCTATATGTCACTCTCTCACACTCAGCTATGAGTATCTGTAGGACTAGCAAGAACTTTCTCAACTTTGAACCACGAATGCCACTCTCAGCACCTATCTATATAGAAGAACTCGAATATTTACTTCTCAATCTCTTCTAATTTACCTGCCTTGATTCAAACTCACACATCAAAATAATGTTTTTCAAAATCTATCATACACCTAAGGAAATTTAAAAAGTAATTTTCCAGTACAACAAATTATGTTTTGATAAGTTAACATTCCTAATGAAGACAGCACCCATGAATCTGGAGTAAAACAGACATCATTTGCTTGTTTTGATGGGCAAGTAATTTGATTGCCAGCAATTATGTTGTATATGTATAGATGCTTCTGCACATGTACCATTTGCTGCATTTCAAAATCTGTTATTTTTAAAGGTATAGATTTTTGGTTTAAAATGTATAATAGGGAGCACATTTATTTTAACTAATTTTAAAAATAAGTGCAAAACATTTCTGGGCAAAATACAAAGTCCTTACAAATACTAGTCTATGTACAATTGGGAGAAGAGACCACTATTTGCATGTAAATCAGTAAGCTTAATAGTGGATTTCAGTCTCTTGAGAACTATCTAACATAAAGCAACGAATAAATTGAATGGTGCTGCACTGCTCTCACAAAAGCTAATAAACATGGCTTTATAATATCCTATTCTTTGAAGTAATCTTCTCTTCTACCATTATTTGGTTTAACCTATATATTCCTACAACCTTCACACATAGATTCATACTTTTAAAAAATAAGTTACAATTAAACACTCATTTTCAACATTCTTTATGTATTTATTAAAATATGTGCATTGAACACATAATTTTCTCACAAAAATGTTTGACATTCTTTTCCCCCACTATAATTATCAATTACCTTCAACATATCCACTGTCTATTTTTACCAGTGTTATTTCAGTCAGATTTTGTTGTAATTCATTAATCTAATCTAGCTACAACAGTAGCTCCCAGCTCTAGGACAGCTTCCTAGCCACAGCTAAATAAATAAATGAGTTCTCTGTTTAGGGTAGTACTTTCTAAAATTACTTTCGATTTCATAATTACAGATGGATCAGTGATGTGCTGGTATCATGTGATCCTTTCTTTTTAGTGACTGATACAAATTAAAATGGACAATAAAATATCCATATGGAGCCCCAGTTATTTTGTCCATAACTTATGTACATGTTAATCCCTGAAGCAAGGATTTTTACTCTGACTATGACTCATCCAGCAAGCTTTTCATAATTCCCTGTTCTTCACAGTTGCACAGGATTGGCAAGCTGCTTTTCCTTGCTGCTATTCCCCTACTAAAATAAATTGATTCCCAGAGTTTCCTGGAAAAGCTGTAATTTTATTTTCCAGTCTGAAAACAATTAATAAAGTACTCAGCAGTGGGCCTCAAATAATACAACTTGACCTTGGCAGAACATACATTTTATTTAGCTAGGAATGATCTCTTTCAAAATTCCCCTGATTAAACTCAGCAATACTGAGGGTCACTCTTGAGTTTACACTGAAAACTAACCCCATGATGGGTACACCACAATCTCAGAAAGCACCACTAAAGAACTTACTCACGTAACTAATCACCACCTGTTCCCCAAAAACTTATTGAAATAAAAAAATTAAAAATTAAAAAAAAAGAAAAGAAAACTAATCCCAGTACAGGCCTCACTTAATATGTTTTTATCTTAACACCAAACCTTAGCTTCTCTGGTGGTCTAGTGGTTAGGATTCGGCACTCTCTTAACACCAAATCTCTTGTTATAGCTACAGGATTCTTTCAAACTTTAGGTCTATTTAGGAAAAGAATTGGATGACATGACATGTCAACAATTTTCAGAGCTGCTTGAAAGTAATATTCTATGAAAACTATGGCCAGTTCTGCACTGACTCTGCCCCTACTCCCTGTCACCACCCCCTCCAAAAAAAATAACTGGCTCTCAAAATGAATAACCTCAACAGGGTAAATATTATCAATTAATTAGACTGGATAGCCATGATGTCCTCATCCTATAGGATACAGAGTAGGTTTAACTCACTGTTTGCCTTCAAGAAGATTAGAACCAGGGATAGCCTAATTCACAGGAAACAACGATGTGAAAGTAAAAGACACTATCAAAAAAATTGTAAGGGAAGACTTCATAGAGAAATAAACTTTGAACTCGAACTTGAAGTTTGGTTAGGATTGAGATAAGTCAGAAGGCAAAAAAGCATTCCAGATAAAAGCAACAACCAGTTATCACTTCTTGAGCATTTACTATGAGACAGGTACCACACTAAGCATTTTATATGCCTAACATCAGTTAATATTATAGCCCTGTAAGTTGGGTACTCTTATTATCCTTCTTGAATTACCCAATTTTAAGGAAATTGAAGCTTAGATAGGTTGAGTAACTTGTTTAAGGTTACCCAGCTAGTTGGCACTGGGACCTGGGTTTAGTCCCAGGCTGAATCCAGAAGCTAGTTTTAAGCACTGTATTCTACTGCTCTAAGCAGATGTGTAGAGACTGTGAGACAATGAGGAAACTGGCTCAACTAGTGATGGAGGCTGTATGGAGTAAAAACAGAAAATAAGTTTGACATAGAAATTGGACTATAGGCTTGCCTTGGATTTTAAAAGTTTTAAAAGTTTCACATTTAAAATAAGGAGCCATGGAAGATTTGTGAGCTTCCTTATTTGTGACATGAACAATACTGGAGGAAGACTTAGAGATGGGAGACATGAAGAAGTGCAGACTGGTTTGCTGAGGTTGGGGAAATACATGGTCAAGCCTTTGGTAATTGTATGTGGTAAGCTTTGCTGCAGTAACAACCCTCCAATGTTAGAGGCATAGGAAAGCAAATGTTTACTTCACTTCTCACTTACATTACATGCCTGCTTAGGATGGCTGTGAGTGGGTTGTGGGTTTTCTCTATCTGTCTTCATTCTTCATTCCTGGAGGCAGCCCCTATTTGGATATGCTATTCTTGTGTCAGAAGGAAAAGAGCCAGAGAGCTAGCAGAGACATGCAATGGCTCCTAAAGCATCTGCTCACTTACCATTGTCCAAAGCTCATACCAGCCAAGCTCAAAGTTGATGGGGCAGGGATGCATCCTCCTCCACAGGAGGCCTGCAAGTCACACGGTAATAGACAGGGGTGTATAATCCTCTTACAGAAAAGGGGAGTGAATCGTGGGAACAATAATGCAATCTACCAGAGTAAGCCTGTGCTCTTTGCAGATGCTGTCACTATAAATTAAAGCAACAGACCGAAATGAGTAAACTTTGTAGAAGGGGATGAAATCTCTTGTTTTCCCTGGACAGAGGGCTCCGTCCTAAAGAGAACAACTACTGTTCTATTTCCATATTTTCTGATGTAAAAGCCTTATGCTGTATGATTTTATCATTTTGTGCTTAAAAATCTGTCAAAGACTGAAATGTGAATCAAAGACAGTTTATATGAATTGATGAGGTGGATGTGAATCCTTTATACTGTTTCATTACAATTAAAATGAAATTAAATTAGAAAAAAGTAAACAGAGAAAGGACCCAGTTAACATGTGTCCGTACTTTCTTGATTTTACTATCCTAGATAGCATTACATTTATAATGATTTTACTTGCTGATTCTTTGTGGCTGCTGATCCAATAAATTATTCCAGTCTCATACAAAATATATGTGAAACAAATGAGTTATAGTTAAGAATCAACTAATCTAAATACATTTTGGTACAAACAAGTTACCCCCAAATATGCAAATGATTAAATCAAATGAAAATGGTGTTCTTAGAAAGAATCATTTCCAAGCCTTTCTTTGGATTTTTTAAAAACCTATAAAGCTAGAGTCTGAATCTTAGCTTTATGCTCTCTGATTGGTTTTTCCTGTCCAAGTCTCTTGCCCCTGCTCGTCATTTATAGCTTTCAAGTCCTTTCCAAAAGGTCAGTGTTTCTGTGGTCCAAAGCCCGGTTTTTTGATCCCCTTTTCAGTTCCCCATAAAGCTCTCCTGTTTGGATTCTTGGATATAGATGCATATCTTTGCAAATTTACCACTTCCTCTGAGCATAAAGTTTGCTGATACTAGAACATTCTCTTTAAAGATTAATTTTGCCTGACATTTAATTAGAAAATTGTCTGTCTCTCTCCTTTCTTGCAATCCTACAAAATATTTTATAGGAGAAGCCCAAGTTTTCCCATGACACAAAACTTGAAAGTCTAGGGAAGACAACCTATTGGGATGTATGGTAAGCATTAAATACTTAATAAACATTTGTAGAATAAACGAATAGACAAAGGCTAAATGAATTGACTGATCATTCCAGAAGTTAAGATCCCCCTATACAGCAAGAGCTCCTAAACTTTTATATAAAGGCAATTAAAAATAATTCAATGTATGTTTTTCACGTAAGATGCTCACTAAATATTTGTTATTGTTTACCTGGAAAAGAAGGGAAAAGTATAGTAAATGGTTCATAGCAAAACAGACATCCCAGTTACAACATCACTTCCTAACCTCCCTCATTAAAAACAAAAAACAAACAAACAGACAAACAAAACACCAAAAAAATGTTTATAAGCCTTGAGGGAAAAGAATGAATATACTGCTGAAAATCCTAACATTGGGAAGAGAAAGCCGTCTCACGTCCATCTTCTAAAATGCCTTTTCCTAAAACTCTGTAGAATGCCATTACAATGTCATCAAGGTCCAAGAAGGCTTCTTCGGTATATAATGATCTACTACACGTCACCATGCTTACGAAAGAGCATTAACAACTCACAGCCTAACCACATCCAGAGCGTATTATATTTGCTTTCTAAAGACCTTTACCTAAATTGACAATCAAAACGTTGTTGTAAATTTTAAAATCATTTTAAACACCTCATTTACATGGCAACTTCAACAGCTTATTCTAAGGCTACTTTCTGCAGAGTAACTCAACTACTGTCATGAGCTACATCTTACTGGTAAAATGCTATAGTGCTGGGTTCAATCATAGCAAAGAAATCTGAAGCACTGAAAGAATGTAAATAGAATCCAATCTCTGTATGCGGTAATTACTGCTCTCAGGAGATCAATAAATGTATTTCTCCTAGTTTTGTACAACTACACAACTGTAATATCCAGTGTTTACTAACCGTCTTGCTATATTTGTAAAACCTATTTAAAATATAACCAATCTCAGTCTTAAAAAATCATAAACTATTCAATCATGAAATCCAATCAGGAAATCATAAACTTTCCAAGAAGGCATTCTGGAAAGTGGAAAATAGATAAATATAAAACCTGTCATTATAACATCACGAGTTTGTTTGCATAAGCACAGAAGTGGTGCTAATCTTAATCTTACACACAGGGTGCTAATCTTAATCTTATATATGGGGTACTCAAAGAATAATTTTCTAAAAATAACATGGTAAACAATAGATGAGGTATTTCATATGCCATATGAAATTTTAGTAAAATAAATATGAGAACAAATCTCTCAAACAAAATGAAGTGTTATTTGTGGAAAATGAGACATGGAAAGTATATTTCTTAATAAAAATATGAAGTATAAAATATCTTGATCTAACTTAAATCTCTCCATGTAATCTGTGAATTTTTAAAAATTCAACAAAACTATTAGCAGTAGAAAGAAAGACCAGAAGAATCTTCAGAATGCTACATCAGAATGTTGTAATGGTTACATCAGAAGCCAGAAGAATGTCTGCTGACTACATCAGAATGTTAGCCAACCTTGTCATTTGGTGGTAAGATAGTTGTGATTTTATTTCTTTTGTATTATTTTCTGTACTTTCCAGGTTTTCTTCAAAGAGCATCTATTACTATTAATATCATAAAGAACAATAAATTACTTAAAACATTAAAAGAACTAACCCCTTTGTATCAGGAAAGGGTTACATTGTTACGTAGACTTTACACATGCCATGTGGAAGGGCTTACCTACCCTTTACCTCAAATTTCAAAGAACATTAGAGGCTCACATATCAGGTTACAATTTCACTTCTATTGGGATCATTGCTTGCTTCTAAGTCCTAGCAGGTGACAGCCTTGATAGGAATTTTTTTTCTCTGGTCCAAAAGTATCTCCTTTTTTCCCCTGAACTATTGTAAAAATTATTGCAAAATGTCTTGGAAAATAAAATCAATGCTGATACCCAATTCTATTGCATTAAAAAGTTTTTCATCAAATTCTACAAGTAATGCATTATACTGCCTCTTTTCCTTACAATAGCAACATGTGGTAATTTCCATCAAACTGTTTTTATAGTTGAAAAAAAATCTTGCATTCTCTAAATGTTGAACAAACAAATAAGCTGCTTATATTCTAACTGGGACTTTATTTCTAATTCCAATTTAAAGATGGTTTGAAGCAAATTAAGTGGGCCTATGAAATAAGATCTTCTCAAAGCCCAAGTTTAAGATGAAATGAGATCTTCAATTAAAATGTCTACATGTTAAATTGTGACAACTTATTTAATGGGAACAAGAAGAGGCAGGTGAGAGCTAGTACTTTGGCCTGTACACTGGAGAAGGAAAATTCACATACCAGAAAACCTTTCCAGATACCACACAGAAATGGCCATTTAAACCTAGCTACTGGGAAGCAGTTTTCTTTTCCTCTCATAATGAGGTCATTCCAAACTAACACTTTAGTAAGTCAATGAATTATGGCAGAGTATTATCATTCTTTTTTTAAAAAAATAAACTTTCTGTAGAGACAGGGTCTTGCTTGTTGCCCAGGCTGGTCCTGGCCTCAAGAAATCCTCCTGCCTCAGCCTCTCAAAGTGTTCAGATTACAAGCGTGAGCCACTGTGCCCGGCCAGAGTATTCTCCTTCTTATAAAAGATATAATTTCAAGTCACACTGAAGTATTGAGTTATATTTAAAAATCTAGGTTCTAGTTCTTCTGGCTTCCTGACAAAAAAAAAATGCTTACATGCAATTAGCTTCACTTGAACTTGTCATAATCTTACATGTACATTCTCTTACTAGCAACAAAGCTTAGAGTTGTCCCCTCACATTTATAAAAGAGACCCACTTACAGCTGAGCATCTAGAGATGTGGGGCTAGTTCAAGCGCCTACTTCTACAGGCTCTTGGGGGAAAAATACACTCCAATGGCTTTCACATTGTGAAAAAAAACATGACTGCCTTCTTTCTTTCTCTTTCCTTTTTTTTTTTTTTTTTTTGAGAAACTCGCACTTCCGCAAAACACATTGTTATGCTGTGTTATGATGCATGATGTTTTCATAGTAATGTGACACGTTTAAATGACAAAATGCTGGCTATCTACCAAAAATGTAAAATAGCTTAAATTCTTTTCCAAAGGAAAAAAGGCTATTATCAATTCTTCTAGCAAATATCTTTGCTGTAAATGGCAGCCAACCAACTTAACAGCG
Source organism: Nomascus leucogenys (assembly GCF_006542625.1). Lineage (NCBI taxonomy): Eukaryota > Metazoa > Chordata > Mammalia > Primates > Hylobatidae > Nomascus > Nomascus leucogenys. The sequence continues at coordinate 91,778,858 of NC_044381.1, read as the reverse complement.
AATCTTCATAAAGTTTATGATTACAAAGAAACAAAGGGTTTTAGGTATGGACGATTTTGTTCATGAAATTGTTCACTACCCACAGCTCCTTCCTTGTTGGCTCACAGAGGTAAAATTATGAACCTCGAAATTATCTTTCTTTTGTTCCTGGAGGAGTAGTAACAGAAGATTCCCTCCTCAAACTGCACATCCCTCCCATTTCTCTAAGAGATCTGAGTGCAGGTGGGTGGTTATTTTTATTTAGAAAACAGCTTATTTATAAATCAGGAATGGTAAAGTTCTGGCATTAACTTTCATTTTTATTTGGCTTAAATATTTTAACAAAGTGTTCATTTTATTCTGACTTTTCACAGATACTGCTACCTTAATAGAAACAGCAACACACAGATGTGTTGAATTTTTAGGAAAGATAACATTCCTTAAAATTTGGAGAAAAAAAAATCTGGTGTTTTGGACTTTTTTTCTATTTCCATTGAGTTGCAGAGAAAGGAAAAAAGGAAGGAAGAGAGAAAGGGAGGAAAGGAGCTATATATTATGTTTAAAGGCCTGGCAAATGCATGGAAATCTAGCCATGTAAACAGGCCTTTTCACCTTAAAAAAAAATTAAAAATAAAGGCAAAAACAAAAGACACAACTTCTTTTTTTCCCTAAACCTTTCAGTGGTCCAGGTTAAAATTATTTCCTAGAATCTTTCACCCAGCCCTAATTCTAATAGAAGACTTCAGAGCAGTTTGTGTCTAATAACAGCTCTGTGGAGGCCCTTGAAATTCTAATAAAGACCCATCAACCTATCAAAAGAACATGTAATTTTATGTTCATTACTTCTTGGTGCCCGACTGTAGAATTTGGATGGTTGCACCTCAATTAAAAGTTGAATTGAAGTTAATATCATTTAAATAAAAACTTCAATAAAAAGTTAAACTTCTATTCTTAATAGCTTTAATACCCTCTAATGACTGCTACAGTCATTACCACCAGATAACTGACCTCCTTGACCCTTTCCTCACTGAGAAACCTGGCAACACAGTCAATTATTTAGCAGTAATGAGCACTCTATGGAAGATTATTGTGTAATCAAGTACCTTGACTTACCACTTCTGTTATCTCCATTCTTCAACAACTGTTGCATTTTTCCATTATAGGTTTTTCTGTTTCTAAAAGAGAAAGCTGCTCAGGCTCCACATCCACCCCCCTTCCTTTGCCCCGCCATATAATCCTTTGCCATATAATTGGCAGAAATTTTAGATGTAATTAAAATGGTGTAAATTAGAGAGGTCTACTATTTGTGGGCAGTGACTGCTGCCTGTTAAAGACCTTAATCCCCACCATTTGAGACCACTCTAAAAAAGAAAAAAAAAAAAATGAAAGCTTAAAAAGGAAGTTAAATGTGGCTTTCTAGATCTCTTTCTAACTGGGCTTTGCATGTGGTGTTAAACTTAGAAGTGTGGGAGACACAAAGAAAAGTCCAAACAGGTGATTTTAACAAGAGAGACTTCCATGAATCCTTTAAGAACTTAATTTCCTGTTTTCCTTTCCTGGAAACTGCCATGAACTGAGGGTTGTGCTAGAAAAAAGAGAAGAGACACTAACCCAATGTTTTGCTAAACAATGTCTTAGAAGGCTCCTGAGTAGACTGAGAAATTCTCATTCCATAATATATATTATTTTAGGGGTACTGTTTAAGGAAAAAGAACAAACTCCTCATGATGCTCTGAAATTTTATATCTTAATGAAGAGTGGACTAAGTTTGTAGCAAATAATTCTAATTTTTCTGGCAACTCAAACCCACAATCTTGGAAAAACAAAATAATACCATATACTGATTAATTTCCACTAATTTTCTTACAAGTCAAACTAGGTTACAAATTGAAGTGAAGCAATGCTGATATATGAGATACCCCAATTCAAAGTTCATTTATTTTGTTTTTCTGATTTTCACGCTGATTATTTACTTTAGTAGTAGATTATTCAAAGAATAAAGGCAAAATAATCTTTGATTCCTCTAAGGACAGATACAAGATGAATGAACTGAGCATTTGATGGTACATTCAGATGTAAGCAAAATAACTTATTAACAAAGATTTTTCCACTAGCATAATGTGTTGCTCTGAGGAAATATATAATCTCTTCTTCTATAAGTGTGTCAGGTATGTTTAGATCTATAACCATGTTCATAAAGCCACAAATGTAGGGAAATTAAGTTGATAGTCTAACAATTCAGTGATTCCCAATTATTTCAAGATTAATAAAGTAGAAAGAAATATTGTTATCCATTTGCCAATAAAGCAGCACCTATTACATGTTGTGTGAGGCATTGGTAAGAAAATCAAGATGAAAGGTATAGTTCCTGCCTTCAAGGAGCTTATAGTCTAGTGAACATCATAGGATGAAATATGTGAGAAACCACACCGAAGCAATGTGCTGAGGGGATGCATCAAATGCGATTAATTTTGACTGAGGGAGAATTAGGAAGAGCTTAATGGGTGAAGCAGTATTTGAGCTGAATTTTGAAGAAATAGAGGCTGGATGAACAAAGTAGAGAAGAGCACACATCCTGAGGAAACATCACATGTGCTGACTTGGACCTGTGGCTGAATAGTGTTGGAGAAGCTGTGAGCAGGTCCAGTGGAATGAAGTAGAGGCCATGCAACAGAACTAAGGGCCAATGAGCCTGGAGAAGTGATTTGGTGCTGGGTCAAGGAAAATTGCCAACATCTTTTTAAGGATTTTGAGTTTATTCATTGGCAAGGCTTCTGAGCTGGAGTTTTTGAGTGATCTAACATCTATTTTAGGAAGATGACAATGGAGGTAGAGTGATTAGTATATTTTAAAAAAAGGAAAATTGAAGCTGAGAGCCAATTAAAAGCCAGTGACATAACTCAGCCCTAGCACTGTACATATGAAAGACCACTGGGGTTGGGGTAGACACTGCCAACATTAAGATTATAGTAAACAAGTCAGAATATTCTTAGAAGCTCTTCTGTAAAATAAAAATTATTTGCAATGCAATGATTCTATATGTGAGAAACTAGGTTTCTAAGTAAGTCTGCAGCCCTATCTGACTTGATGATGAGGCCTGGACCAAGTATAACCAACCAGTGAGTATGAAAATGAGAGAAGACATAACGGAAACACATCTCTGTGGCTCCACCAAATGCTAGTGCTTCCACTTATTTGTAAATAAAACCACCTTTGAACCATGCTGGTAAGAACCCAAGTTAGACACATATTTTGCTATTATATTGGGCTTCTTATTTAGTCCCTTTTGGCCTCTGTATATGTTAAACTAAAGCCAGGCTGAAATACAGTCACCTAAATAGCACCTGGAATGACCTCTGAAAGGCTGGTGAAATATTGTCCCTTTGGTTTAAAGGGTGCTTAACTCCTATCTTTCCAACAAATGCCAGGAGCAGAAAGAGAAATGTTCTACACACAGCTAGTGCACAGGTATGACCACAGGTGAGGTTTCCATAGACCAAAAAGAAAAACTGTCAGGCAAAAATATTTTTACTACACTGAAAGAAAATGGAGTAAGAAGGGTTTTTTTTTTTTATTTGTATAAAATATATTGTTCTTCCAGGCTGCAGTGAAATAGTTTCTATTTAATTGCACAGAAATCCTAAGAAGGTTACAGCAGTGAAACATTAAAATTCTAAGGGCAACTAATAACATTAAAACTTTATAGCCCCAGATAGAATAATTTAGACAAAAACAACATGAACATATGTTTTGTGTAATAATAACAAACATTTATAGCTGTCAAGAGAGAAAAACACAGGTTTATGCACACCTTAATGGTGTGCATGGGTGAGCATGAGTATATTTAAAACATAATATATTACAAAAATGACAGCAGGCATGGCTCTTCTGGGTACTATGTTAAATCAATGAATAAATTACTAAAAGTGAGCTGTGGCTGTTTGGATGTGTAATTGAGCTTAACGTATGTAGTGTTATTTCAAAAGAAACTGTTCAAGGAGTTTCTAGCCCAATCCACTCTGAATCTATCCTAGGCAGTTTACAAACAGCAATAAATGAAACCTTTTCACAGTGGGAAGGAAGTTTAGTTATACACATTACTTAAATTGAGGAAAAGTTAATTTTAATATGCTTTGCAGGAATTGAAAACAAACTTATAATAATTTGCTTATGTTCACCAAACTGGAAATTGAAATGTTAATATTTGAATTTAAATTTGTTTTAATTATTCACTGTATGACTCACAAAATCACTAGGAATTATCTGTTCAACTTAAAACAAATACACACACAAACCCGTCATAAATATATGTTTATTATTCTACTTGTTTTAATTACACCATTTGAATGTCACACTTTTTCAAAAAAATTATTAGGACTACAGAATATAAAATAAATTTTAAGCTTGTTTGTGCCAACAAGTTAATAGCAATTGGTAATAACTGAGCTGCAGACAAAGCCATTAATGTGATTTTTTAGAATAAAAATAACTTCTCATAATTTTCTTTCTAATTATAGGGTTGTTTGTCTTACTTAGCACTCTACCAAAGTATTGTGAAACAGGGAAAGAAGTATGTTTTCTTATTTTTCTCTGCCTATTTTTTCTGGCCTTAATTGTCTCATACTCTTCTGTAATATATAAAATGCTCAGACTCTTTTACATAGGAAATCTGAAATAAGATTCCAGAAGAATTAAATATTGAATCTCTTGAATTATACATCTTGCCAGGTAGCCAAAAGGGCCACTCAACAACTGTATTTTCTTTTCAGGAGACTGCACCTTTCAGCAATTTAAAATGTTATTATGGGCTTAGGTAACAACCATCAACCATGCTAACTCCTTGTTTTTCATTTCTTTTCTGTTAATGGGTCATTACATCATGGCAAATGCGGGATGCAAAAATGTCGTATGTTTTAAGAAAAGAAGACTATTTCTCTTGAACAGCACATTTTCCTCTGTCCTATTAGTCCTGTGCTTTGTTGTCATTTATAACCACCTAATACAACAAGTATCTTCTAATACTCTCAGCAATTGTGTAGGTCCTTGACTCAAAAACCCAAAGACTTGCTTTTCATTATGCACTATGTGAATATCTTCTAATACTAAAAATAAGTTTTTACTTACCAAGATCTCTTTTTTATTCAAAATCATAATGTGGTTAGATAGGAGGCCATCCCGCTGCATTTTCAGCACCACTTTTACTCATGTTATCACTATTAATTCATTTTGCCACTCTACTCTCTTCTCCCAAAACTTTGCACAAACCAACCAATTTGCTGACTCTGCCAAACACTTACTCCCCCAGGGTTTCCATGCTTCTATGAGCAGATGATGACTAACAAAGTCAGGGCAGTCAGATGCAGACAGACAGTGGAGCCCACTTACTGCTCAGCGCTTGTTAGGAGACAAAGATATGAAAATTATTAGGACAAGGAATATGGCTTTATGAACTGGAAGTTTAAAGACCTGGCCATATATGCTGAAACAGGTAAAGCTACCTAGAAAAATTTCCTTCTCTCACTCTCCTCTGAGTCTTCTCTAACTGCAAATTATGCCGTGGTTCTCTGTCTCCAGGCTTGACCCCACAGAGGCATCACTGGTTTTTAAGCAGCAAGTGTCAAATATTTTGCAGAACAGAATTTAGTGAGGCTCTTATGGGCAATGCCATAAGGTCCAGAGACTTTCTCTGACTATACTCATTTTAGGTGACTCATTTTCCTTTCCTGATTTAAAGTGAGTCCTACAGAATTAACGGGTAAGAAGTAGAGGAATGTGGGAAGTGAAAAGGGATAAGCAGGTAAGTCATTGTTAAGTCACCAGCCAATTGTCATGTTTCAAATATTAACCTATGGATACTAGAACTAACAAGAGTAAATCGTAAGCACACAATCATGGAAGCAATTTATTCTAGATTTCTAAATACATGTTAATTAGGTCTTAGCATCAAAGGCTCTTGACAAAGTATCATAATAATAATTTCCCACTAACAACAACAACAAATATTGAAAACATATTTCAAGATTTCAGATCCTGTATCTTTTAAGCCTCAAGATCTCATCACCTTAGGGTTTAATGCTGGAGTGTAAAAGTAGGAAGTCACAAACTGAACCTGTGGCATCTATAGGACCAGTATTTTAGCACTGAAGAGGAAGCCCAGGAATCATAGGATAGTGTGTGGAAGGCATGGCCTGTGCGGGGACTGATTTTTCACACACCCTACCACTACCACCACCACTGGTAGCACCCACGGTCCTATCGTGAGGCATCTGGTTCTGATTATTGGTGCCTCAAAGTGGTTCTCTCCAGGTTCTACTTCCTGTTTTTCTTTTCAGATTCATTCTCTCTGCTTCCTGTTGTAAACTCAGTCTTTATTTTAGACTGAACCATTAGTTCTCATGCCCACCTTCACCTTGGGTGCTATGATCCTCCTGTTCCATGTCCCACTCAAAGCTCCTCACTGTAGCCCAGCTCATGGCCACAGCTCCCCACCAGCCTTTGCACGAGAACAAGAAGTCAGACTCCCACCCTGACAGCAACTATACGAGTTTAGAAATGTTGTATAGAACATTACTTGTCTTCTTAGCAACCAACTCTGATAATTTCATATATTTCATCTAATCTATTCAATAACCCTTTGAGGGAGGGAGAGAGGATTATCATTCATTTGCAGATCATGAAACAGATGCAGAGAAGGGATTCTTTAACTTCTTGGTCCCTAGGGTCAGCACCTTATATTTTTCTTACGGCTTATGGTTATATGGGCTTATTTGAAGCTCTCAATTATCTAGTTCTGGAATTATGTCTATTTGTCTCTATCATTATATCTAGTCTAGTCAAATCCTCCCCAGTGAAAATAACAGATAACACTGGTCTTGAAAAAAACATTAAAGTTTTCTTTCAAAGCATTTCAATCACTATATTATCACTACTATATCATGTGATATATTCTTATTACAGTTTATTTGAAAGCTTATCAAATCAACATTACCTTTCCTTGTCATCAGAATTATTTAAAAATATTGGTGACATACATTAAAATTACGAAGCAGTAAGTAACGAAAATGAAATAGTAGCAACTAACTAGATAGTATTACAGTGGTATATTCCTTCTTTCACCAACTTTTGGTATTTTTATTAAAATTAATGAAATTGTCAGGTGCATTCTATTAAGGAATAATAATCTTACAAAGGTTATAGGAGACAGGAAAATAAATTAAAAAGGATATATGCCTTATTAAGACTACATATTTGACTGTCCCCTCTGGGAGCTCAATAACAATTATAATACTTAAATGAAAATTAAGTGTTTAAAAATTAGAGTATTAGTACATCTGTCACACTTATCATTAATTCATAACTGGTATGCCTAGGATATCAGTGAGCTAACAAACTCATAAATAACCCTGCTTAAAATGTCCAAGTATGCAGCAACGCAATAATAGCGGGCGACTTCAACTCTACTGATAGCACCAGACAAATCATTAAGGGAGAAAGTCAACAGAAAGACACTAGACTTAAACTGCACCAGAACAAACCAACCTAACAGATATTTACAGAACATTCTACCTAAGAACTGTATAACATACATTATTCTTGTCAGCACATGGAACATTCTCCAAGATAGACCATATGATAGGCCACAAAACAAGCCTCAATTTCTAAAAAATCAAAATACTATCGTCTATAACTTATCAGACTACAGCAGAAAAAACTAGAAATCAATCCAAAAAAAACCCCATAAAACTATACAAACACATAGAAGTTAAATAATCTTCTCTTGAATGACTTTTGGGTTAACAATAAAACCGAGATGGAAATTTAAACCATTTGAAATGAAGGATAACAGTAACACAAATTATAAAAACCTCTGGGATACAGCAAAAGCAATGGTAAGAGGAAACCTCATAGCACTAAATGCCTACATCAAAAAGTCTAAAAGATCACAAATTGACAGTTTAATGCCACACCTCAAGAAAGTAGAGAAATAAGAACAAACCAAACCCAAACCTAGCAGAAGAAAAGAAACAAAAAAGACCAAATCAGAGCTAAATAAAATTAAAACAAGAAAAAACACAAAACACCAATGAAATGAAAAGTTAGTTCTTTGAAGAGAAAAATAAAATTGATAGACCATTAGCTAGATTAACCAAGAAAAGAAGCCATAAGCTCAAAAGTCAAAAGAAGAATAAGCTCAATTAGAAATGAAAATGGAGACATTATGACCAATACTGCAGAAATACAAATGATCGTTCCAGACTACTATGAATAACTCTATGCACATAACTAAAAAATCTAGAGGAAATGGATAAATTCCTGGGAACTTATGACCCTCCTAGCTTGAATCAAGAATAAATAGAAATCCTGAACAGACCAATAACAAGCAGTGAGAATGAATCAGTAATTAAAAAAAAAAAAAACTGCCAATGAAAAAAAGCCCTGGGTCAAATGGATTCACAGCCAAATTCTACCAGATATTCAAAGAACTGGTCACAATCCTATGAAACCATTCTAAAAGACTGAGAAAGAAGGAATCTTCTCTAACTCATTCTATGAAACCAGTATTACCCTAATACCAAAGCCAGAAAAGGACTTAACAAAAAAAGAAAACTACAGACCAATATCTCTGATGAACATAGATGCAAAAATCCTCAACAAAATTCTAGCAAACTGAAACCAATAGCACAACAAAAAGATAATTCATCATGATCACGTGGGTTTCATCCCGAGGACACAGGATGATTCAACACACACAAGTCGATAAATGTGATTCATCATATAAAAAGAATTAAAAACAAAAACCACATGATCATCTCAGTAGATGCAGAAAAAACATTCAATAAAATCCAGCATCGCTTTATGATAAAAACCCTCAACAGACTAGGCATAGAAGGAACATGTCACAGAATAACAAAAGCCTTATATGACAAACCCATAGCCAATGTCATACTGAATGGGGAAAAGTTGAAAGCATTCCCCCTGGGAACTGGAGCAAGACAAAAATGCCCACTTTCACCACTTCTATTCAACATAGTACTAGAAGTCCTACCCAGAGAAATAAGGTAAGAGAAAGAAATAAAGGGCATCCAAATTGGAAAATATGAAGTTAAACTATCTCAGTTTGCCAATGTTTTGATCATAAAGAATCCTCCAAAAGACTCTTAGATTTGATAAATGAATTCAGTAAAGTCTCAGGTTACAAAATCAATGCATCCAAATGAGTAGCACCACTATACACCAACAATGGCCAAGCTGAGAATCAAATCAAGAACTCAATCCCTTTTATAATAGCTGCAAATGAAATAAAATAAAACAAAATATCCAGGAATATACTTAACCAAGGAGGTGAAAAATCTCTACAGGGAGAACTACAAAACACTGCTGAAAGAAATCACAGATGACACAAACAAATGAAAATATATTCATGCTCATACATTGGAAGAATCAATATTGTGAAAATGACCATATTGCTAAAAGCAATCTACAGATTCAGTGCAATTCCTATCAAATATCAATATCATTTTTCACAGAATTAGAAGAAAAAATCCTAAAATTCATAGGGAACCAAAGAAGAGCCCAGATAGCCAAAACAATCCTAAGCAAAAAGAACAAATCTGGAGGCATCATATTATGTGACTTCAAATTATACTACAAGGCTATAGTAAACAAAATAGCATGGTACTGGTATAAAAGTATATACATAGACCAATGGAACAGAATAGAGAATCCAGAAATAAAGGCAAATACTTACAACCAACTGATCTTCAACAAAGCATTCAAAAACATAAATTGGAGAAAGAACACACTATTGGTGCTGGGAAAACTGGATAGCCAAAGTAGAAGAATGAAACTGGATCCTTATCTCTCACTATATACAAAACTCAACTGAAGATGGATTAGACTTAAATTTAAGACCTAAAGCCTTAAAAATTCTAGAAGAAAACCTAAGAAAAACTCTCCTGGATGTTGGCTTAGGCAAAGAATGTATGACTAAGACCCCAAAAGCAAACGCAACCAAAATAAAAATAAATGGACCCTAATTAAACTAAAAAGCCCCTGCAGAGCAAAAGAAATAATCGTTAGAGTAAACAGACAACCCACAGAACGGGAGAAAATGTTTGCAAACCATGCATCTGACAAAGGACTAATGTCACGATCTACGAGAAACACAAATAAGCAAGAAAAAAACCAAATAATCCCATTAAAAAGTAGGCAAATGATATGAATTGGCATTTCTCAAAAGAAGACGTACAAATGGCCAAGAAACATGAAAAAAATGCTCAAAATCACTGATCATCAGGGAAACGCAAATTAAAATCACCTTACCCCAGCCAGAATAGCCATCATTAAAAAGTCAAAAAACAATAACTGTTGGCGTGGATGTGATGAAAAGGGAACACTTGTACACTGCTGGTGGGAATGTAATTTAGTACAATCCCTGTGGAAAATAGCATGGAGATTTCTCAAAGAACTAAAAGTAGATCTATCGTTTGATCCAGCAGTCCCACCACTGGGTATCTACTCAAACGAAACAAAGTCATTATATCAAAAAGACAGCCACATGAATATGTTTATCACAGCACAATTCACAATTGCAAAGATATGGAACCAACCTAAGTACCCATCAACCAATGAGTAGATAAAGAAAATGTGACATATATACACCACGGAATACTACTCAGTCATAAAAAAGAATAAAATAATGTCTTTTGTACTAACTTGGATGGAACTGGGAGTTATTATTCCAAGTGAAGTAACTCAGGAATGGAAAACCAAATACGTCTGTCCTCACTTATAAGTGGGAGTTAAGCTATGGGTATGCAAAGGCATACAGAGTACCATAATGGACATTTGCAACTCAGAAGCAGGGAAAATGGGATGAAGGAGAAGGATAAAATAACTACATATTGGGTACAATGTGTACGACTCTGGTGAAGGGTACACTAAAATCTCAGGTTTCACCATTATACAATTCATCCATGTAAACAAAAACCACTGATATCCCTAAAGCTATTGAAAAATTTTTTTAATGGTAGAAAAAAGTAAAAATAAAATTTCCAAGTACAGACATAGTAGATTCCTTTGTTTTTCTTTCTTTTTTAGGCTGTGAAATGCAAAGATATAAAATATTTTGCATTAAAAAGTAGCTTTCCCTTTGTTTTATTTAATTGTTCTAGATTCCATCATATAATAAAATTTAATTAAATCAGTTTAATCCTACATAATCTCAACGAGTATGAATCAACACACAAAAAAGGAACAAACACTTAAAGAACTAAAAAAAAAATGACCTGAAGGGCTGGATGTGGTGGCTCACACCTGTAATCCTGGCATTTCGGGAGGCTGAGGCAGGCAGATCACTTGAGGCCAGGAGTTTGAGGCCAGCCTGCCAACATGGCGAAACCCTGTCTCTACTAAAAATACAAAAAATTAGCTGGCGTGGTGGCACACACCTGTAGTCCCAGCTACTTGGGAGGCCAAGGCCGAAGAATCACTCAAACCTGGGAGGCAGAGGTTGCAGCGAGTTGAAATTGTGCCACTGCACTACAGCCTGTGTGACAGAGCAAGACACTGTCTCAAAACAAAACAAAACAACCTAAAGGACACACATAATTTAAGGGTTTTGATTTGTGTTATAAATTTTTTGTTACTCAACAAGCATTTTATTCAAGAAGAGTCTTTGACGGATATATTATGCTGAGCATTGCAGTGTGCAGAACAATGAACAGGAAATGGTTCCCCACCTTAAGAAGAATGCAGCTTGAGGAATATCTTTAATAACAAAATTCAAAGACAGAATGTGATAAGTGCTATAAATGAGGTACAAATGCTATGGGAATTGATAAAATTGAGAGTCATTTTGGTATAGATGGCTACTGGGTGGCAGACAGACCACTGACATAAACCATGATAATGGGGAGGATTAAACAGGTGGAGATGAGCAAAGATAGGGAGCTGAACGAGAAGAGCATAGCAACAAACGATAAACTGAGATGTTTTGGAGACTAGAGGTACCCTCATGTGGCTATAGCAAAGGAAGAAAAGGGAGCGTCAAAGGAACAAGGCTAGAAAGGAACTTTATACATAGGCAATGGAAAGCCACTGAAGGATTCTGGATAGGAGAGGCACATACAGTACAAATGGAGAAGAGGCAGGAGAGGCACCAACAGGAAGGTTAAATTCAGAGGCTGGTTTTAGTACTATGTCCCATGGTACCTGTGAGCTTTGCAGAGGTCAGGGACAGGGAGGGCTAGAGAAGTCGCAGGGGACAGTGAGCAAAGGGCAAAGCCCCCAGGTTCTGAGTCAGCTGAAAAATTCCACTCTGTTTATAAATATATACATATATGTTGGGGTTATAAGTAAGATTTAGTTTGAAAAAAGAGGCTAATTTTTTTTTTAGTTTTATTTAAGTTCAGGGGTACATGTGCAGGTTTGTTATACAGGTAAACCTGTTATTGGGGTTTGTTGTACAGATTATTTTGTCATCCAGATGTTAAACCTTGTACCCATTAGTTATTTTTCCTAATGCTTTCCCTCCTCCCACCCTCCACCCTCCAAAAGGCTCCAATGTCTTTTGCTCCCCTCTATGTGTCCATGTACTCTCATCATTTAGCTCCCACTTATAAGTGAGAACATATTTAGTTTTCTGTTCCTGTGTTAATTTGCTAAGGATAATGGCCTCCAGATCCATCTATGTTCCTGCAAAGGACATGATCTCTTTCTTTTATATGGCTGCATAGTATTCCATGGTGTTTATGTGCCACATTTTCTTTATCCAGTCTACCATTGATGGGCGTTTAGACTGATTCCATGTCTTTGCCATTGTGAATAGTGCTGCAGTGAACATACACATGCATGTGTCTTTACGCTAGAACGATTAATATTCCTTTGGATATATACCCAGTAATGGGATTGCTGGGTTGAATGGTAGTTCCATCTTTATCTCTTTGAGGAATCCCTACACTGCTTTCCACAATGATCAAGCTAATTTACACTCCCACCAAGAGTGTATAAGTATTCCTTTTTATCTGCAATCTTGCTAACATCTATTATTTTTTGTCTTTTTAATAATTGGCTAATAATTCTTAATTAAAAGCCACCAATCAATGATTTATAGAAAGGAATTTGAGGCTCAGGGACTGATTTGGTAACCAAGAAGTCATGAGGGAACATTGATGAGAATAATTTTAATAGCGTTAGTGTGAACAAAGTCACCAAGTAGCAATAATTGAGAAGAGGTTAAAAAGTAATGGCTTGGGCCAGGCGTGGTGGCTCACGCCTGTAATCCCAGCACTTTGGGAGGCCGAGGTGGGCGGATCATGAGATCAGGAGATCGAGACCATCCTGGCTAACACGGTGAAACCCCGTCTCTACTAAAAATACAAAAAATTAGCTGAGTGTGGTGGCGGGCGCCTGTAGTCCCAGCTATTCGGGAGGCTGAGGCAGAAGAATGGCGTGAACCCAGGAGGCGGAGCTTGCAGTAAGCAGAGATCGCACCACTGCACTCCAGCCTGGGTGACAGAGCAAGACTCTGTCTCAAAAAAAAAAAAAAAAGTAATGGTTTAGCATTGGGGGAAACATGTAAAAGGAAGTGTTGTGAGATTCAACAGGTAGAGAAATATTCAAATTATACAATAATCAACAGATTACAATATTTCATTAAGACAGAATTTGTTTTTGTCCCTAATAAAAGAAAATTTCAGCTCCAACTAGAGGAAGGTTAAAAAAAAAAAAGAAGGAACTTATAAAAAGTGCTGAAGGTCAAACACCTCAAGAGTTGGTTCATTCAGCTGTTCAGTGATATAAAGAACCCATCTTTCCCCTCTGCCATCCTTGGCATATTAAGCATTATCCTCAACCTAGCTCCACTTATAGTGACAAAATTGCCATAGCACCTCAGCTTGTTGTCCTTGTGAAAGCATCCAGAGCTTGAAAGGGAACCTTTTCTTCTTGCTTTTTTTTTTTTTGAGACAGAGTCTTGCTCTGTCACCAGGCTGGAGTGCAGTGGCACCATCTCGGCTCACTGCAACCTCTGCTGCCTGGATTCAAGTGATTCTCCTGCCTCAGCCTCCCAAGTAGCTAGGACTACAGGTGCTCACCACAGCACTCAGCTAATTTTTGTATTTTTAGTAGAGACGGGGTTTCATCATGTTGGCCAGGATGGTCTCTATCTCTTGACCTCATGATCCGCCCGCCTTGGCCTCCGAAAGTGCTGGGATAACAGGTGTGAGCCACCGCACCTAGCCTTGTTTATCTCTTTTTGAGAAAGAAAACCTTTCCCAAAGCCCCATAGACTCTCTTCATATCTCACTGGCCAGAAGTGCATCAACTAGCTGTGCAAAGGGAGCCCTTACGGTTGCCTCATAGACTAACTGTGATTCACTGGCTGGGCTGGGGAATAGGGTCCACTTCACCTGAACCACACACCATGAAAGAAAGTACTATGTGGACAAAACAGGTGATGCTGTTAGGACAAAGGAGGAAAATGGCTATTGGTCAGGCAGTCCACAATGCCTGCCAAATTAAGCTTAATAAACATTTGATACTGCTGTTGCTGATTGTATCATTAGTGCAACATCCTCAACATACTCCCTTTCATAAGGAGAAGTATATCTGTACTTCCTAATATCAAATTTTACCACTTATGAGAAGAAAGAACTATTGATTGCCTTGGAAAATTACACAAGAGCTTCTATTTCCAGGCATTCATTGACACAAGACTGTTACGAGAGGAAGTCTGCTTAAAATGCAGGCTTTCCAGAGATTTCATCTTCAAACTCTTTTACCTGATTTTCCTCTTGTGTATTAGCCAATGGAGCATAGTCATTAAGCTTTTTGTGTACAACTGAGACAAAAAGTATCTGTAGATAATGATAAAAGATGCTATTTGCCAAAGGTCTGAAGCAGGACTTCAACTGAAAACCACCACACAATTGGAAAAAATACAAAAATAGTAACCAGGAAGAAGAACACTTAGAATATCAAACTTATTTTTATTCTGCGATATCTTTGTTCACATTACTGTTCTCTTTGTCCTGTATTATACAGTTAATAATTCTTAGCCTTCACCAAAAATGAGGGGAAATTTTCAATTACTGGTTAATAGTAATAGTTAAAAAGTTCTCACTAGGAAATGAGATGATTTCACTCTAAAATGCAACCAAAATTAGTAGCAGCACTATTTGATGATAATTTTGAAAAATACATTTTGTTTTCTGTTCGGTCATATTTAGTCTAATTGACTTGAGAGAAAAAAACATTGTGTCCCAAGAACTTCATTAACAAAGATGGGTAGTGGTGCCCAGAAAGCTGCCATTTTAAACATGTGTATACACCTCTCAGAAGAGTTCGTTAAGAGGAACAATGTGTGATCAAAAAAGGTGGTCAGTGTGAAGGTGCTTGCTGGGTGTACAACAGGCCAGGTAAGAGAACCTCCAAAGTCTTAAGGAGGAAAATTCCAACACAGTAAGCAGGTTGGCATTACCCTACAACAGTCATTATCACTGATGCTATTGAGCCCACTTAGCATCAGAATCACAAGTTTATATCATACTATTATTAGCTTACTTTCAGCTAGAAAAGAAATGAAAGCTTTGGGGATGAGCAGCAGAAAAGAAGAAAATAAATGAGACAGAGGAGTTTTCCAAAATTCCTCATAATTCAAAATGTATAGCCCCTCAAGTTATGAATAAACTTCAGAAGGTTCAAACACTGGAAGTTCAAATATGTTGACGAAGCTTAACTAATCATTTTCTAGTCTCAAAACTGGACCAAAAATTCCCATTAGAAATGGTCTAATTCCCTTAAAAATGAATGGTTTTAGCCAGATGAAACTATCCAGTGAAATTCCGTATTTGCTCCCCATCTATCTAATGATAGCTTGAGTATATACAAGAGGTATCAAGTGAAAGACAGCAGGGAAATAAATGCCTGAGTGTTTGCGTTTGTGTCTAGTATAAAACAGAGAGACTGTGTTCCAGAAAAGCGATCCAGGTCATTTTACAAAGAAGAGAGTTCCCCAATCATATATTTCCTACAAATGTCTATAAGTGTATAAACTACATTATGTTAGCTAAACCTCATTCATCATTTACTAGAAGGATGTGTATGTACAAAAATTGCAACAGACCAAATACAATATGTCAGAAATTAGACTTTGAAAGCGATTCAAACAGTGGTATGATCTAGTTCTGCCCTTTGAATTTATGTCAACGTAGAGACCTTTACCTTCTCAAGTTCAATCTCACCTAATCTTTTTAGAGAGCTTTGGAGCAAAGACTGCAAATTTCATCAACCAGTGTGCTGGTCAGCTACCAAGTCATAGTAGATGGTTTTAGTGTTTTTCAAAGAAGCAACTCAGAGTATATCCTTTCAGCAAGGCTGTTTAAACAAAGGTTTTAAAAAATTTAACAATCTATTAACATAACTAACCAACTAGACCTGCCTCAAGGAAGTATGAATATAATAATAAATTCACACTATAATAAAATCACATTTTTAAGGTATAAATACCTAGTTATTTGAGAAAAAATAGGTGAAATGGCTCTTCTAAAAGTTGATTTAAAGATTGTTTTATTTACAAAAAAAAAAACAAGTGGCAAAGAAAATGGGAGAGAAGTGTAGAAAGGAAGAACCGATGTTAAGATGGGATTGTGCCATGATTTACACAGCTAAGGTAAGGAAAGTATCACGAAAGATGAGACGATAAAGTAGGGTTCTGTCTTTAGCTTTAAAAAGGATATTATAACTAAACACGATATTATTATAATCAAACAAAATTAACTAAAATACATTTTAAAGCTGAAATAACTTGTAAAGTGAGTAAAACAAAGCTTAGGATGTAGTTGCTGCCCCAAGGAGTTTGCGGTCATGATGGATGGTAATCACCTGAAAAGTTAATTATGAAAGATATAAACGGAAATTCAAAACCACAATGAAAATTGTGTTTTACAAGGCTGTGTGAGATTAATCACCAAATGTAAGGTACAAACAGTAAATGAGAAGTTTAGCGGGTACAGTGATCACACAGGACTGGAAAATTTTAGGAAATCTATTTTGAGAGGATAGGATTTGACTCCTACTCTGTTCTCTAGTCTCTCCTCAGCTTCAACCCTCCCTCTATTCAAATAATTGCTCCACTGACTAATCTCATTGAGTTTGTCTTCATTCTAAATTCTTTGGCTTCCTTCCCTCTTTCTGTCCTAACTCAGAAGATGTATCCTCCTTTCCTGAAAATCACAGCTCCACTGATTCACTTCCTTTCCTCATCTGAATCATTGCAGCAATAACTATCCATCTTTCTTGTCCCTGAAACTATCTTCTTCAAGTGTCCCTTTTTCACTAGTTCTATTCTTCAGTCTACAAACATGCTAAGTTCACTCTTGCTCCATGAAAAGTTCCTTTGACCTGCTATAATACTATTCCCCGGCTGCCAGCATTCTGGGCAGCAGGGCCTGAAAGTTTCACTCTTCAGGTTGTAGATTCTCACTTAATCCCCAGTTTTAGTATGGTATCCTGGCTCTCAATTACCCTAGGATTTCCTTAAGGTTCTATTGCACATCTACTTTATTCTCACACAATAGTCTCTTGTTAAAATCAACTTCCAAAGTTACAGCTATTATTTCTATTTGGACTACCAAACCTACATCCTTAACATTGACCTCTACTCCGAGCTTCAGGCTTGCATTTTCAACTGTTACACAAGAACACAGAGTTGATTTTCAGGTTTCTCCTCCTTACTAAATCTTTGTTCTCAAACTTTCCTGTACTTTAGAATCACCTGGGGAGGTTACAAAAATATCTATGCCGAGGTTACACACCTAGATATTCTTATTAATTGTGCATCAAGGTCACTGTACTAAACAGAGTTAATTATCTTCCCTTTCAAAGCTGTTCCTTATAGTAATGTGTCCAACCTCAGTTAATGGTAATACCATTCTCCTAACTGCTCATGCTCAATTCCTTTAAGTCATCGTTAACCCTTCCCTCAGGCTCCATCCCCTAGATACCAAATCCTATTATTTCTTCTTCCAGACTATCACTCTTACTTTTTTCCTTATATTATCACAGCCACTGCTTTGCCTTGGCCTGCCTTTCGTTATTGTAGTAGTTTCCTAATTCATTGTCTTGACTTTCAGTTCTTCCTCTTTCATCCTGCCTTTGCCATCTGTTTTCTATGACCAAATTCAATCATTAAAAACACACAGGGCACACCAGTAAAACACACTCTTCAGCCTGATATCCAAAGCTGTTCAGTGTACAGGTCAAACTTTTTCAGGATCTATCTTTCACTAAATCCTCATCTCTTGCTCATAAACACATGGATACTGTATGCTCAAAAAGCCAAACTATTCCACTGTTCACTTTCGATGTCCCTCATATTTTCCCTTTTCCATACTTTTGACCATGTTATTTCCTATGTCAGGAATGCTCTCCTCCCAACATCTTTCTATTACCAATTTAGCTGAATATTAGAGACCTCCACAAAATCCATCTTCTCTTAGGCCTTCCCGAGACCATCAGATTGAAATAATGTTTCCTCTCCCAGTTTCTGTATCTCTTGTATTTATCGCACAGTCTGCCTTAATTTAGAACTACATTTGTGCACATCTGTCTCCACTGCTAGGCAGTGAGCAAGGAGAGGTACAGTATCCTGTCCAGAGCTACATCATCATGTTGTAGTTACATTTTAAATATTTATCTATTCTAAGGATGAATAAAAGCAGTATAGATGGAGAGAATGAGAAAAGCCATGAGCAAGAGCAAAGAACAAAGAAAAGGAAAAATACATTTGGAAAAGGGTGGGTAAACTAGAAGAATTAAGAAATAAAACATTGACACCAATCTTAACTAAGCAGCTAGAATCAAATGATGGGCTAAGAAGTTAGTCCTTTCCCTTGTTGTGGAAGGTGTCTAAGAAGACTCTCTCAATGATTATCTAATGCGTTTGGAATCTAAGTTTATTTGTCAGTAAAGGGAAAGTAATAATAGGAGTTAGGAGTCCTGGCATTGTTGGGAAGAATGAATAAGCACACCCAGGTAAAAGGCTTTACATGAACCTAAACTATAGTAAGCCCGTTGTGAATACTAACCCCATTAATAGAATATGTTATATAAACACACCCACACACAATTGTTAAACAACAATGTCTAAGATGTCAAAAGTAAAGAAAGTTTTTCTGCTTTTGATTTCCAGAGAATGAGAAAGGAATGAACGTGTGCGTGTGTGTGTGTGTGTGTGTGTGTGTGTGTGTGTGTGTGTGTCAGAGAGAGAGAGAGAGACCTCATGAATACACTAAGGTCCATGAAACAGACTTGGGCAGCCTGTGGAACCAATGCGTGTAAAGACAGCTGAGGCAATGTTTTTTAGCTTCTACCACATTTCACTGGACACATGCTTCCTTCTTTAATCTTTCTCCTCTGTTCCTTCTCTGCCGTCTTTCTAGTCTCTCTTTTCTTTTGTCTTAGTGTCTTGATTTAGGCTTCCTTTTTTCCCTCTCCCTCTTCTCACTCAGGGAGGTCCACAACCTTGCTGAGCTCTGCAGGAGGCAATGCTAAACAAGTGTTGGCCTCTGCAGGCCAAATGAGTATAAAAATGAGAAGCCACTGCTCCAATCCAATGCAAAATGGCCTGGGACCTGCAGTGAGATGGTCCCTGAGCTCTGCCCGGCAGGACCTCCAATCTAGTTAATGTTTCCTGAGAAACATAAACCTTCATTTAGGCACAGGGGGAGCTAAGACTGGTAATGTTCTCTGAGTACTGGTGGCAAAGAGCAATACAGTACCTTAAAAAACCCTCTGTCTCTGGTAGCATCACAACCACATAAATGGCTATATTCCAACTGAATTCCAAAGAGAAAGAACAAGCAAAATGTGGGCAACTCAATGCCATTTGACTACACTAGATGGGAGAGGTACTCTGGGTGTGAGAAAAGTTAAACAAGCATTTGGAGTATTTAGGGTGCTGAGTGCAGGTGTGTGTACATTTGAAAGCTGCCATTTAATAAGAAGGCCTAGGCGACTCAATAAACACAAAAGCCAGAGCGGAGTAATCCCTTTAGCAGGCAGGGCTCTCCCCAGCTCAGCCTGCTCCCCTGCCAGAAACAACACATTCCAGGAAAAAGTTTAACTCACACACTGAGGTAATTGTTTCACACTTTCAAAGAATTTACTTATTAGTTTTAAAGTGTTTTTTAAAAGCAATTCTGTATTTTGCCTTTTTTGTGCTTACTTATATTAATAGATTTTTAAAATGTTTGACCTCCACTCCATAGCACAAAATGCTTCTAATGTGTTTACTCTATATTATATTTAAAATTGATCAGACTGAGGTACAAAATGTGAGATCTGCCAATAAAAATGGCTGCTTTCCACAGACTGTAAGTTTGTAAACAATACCAAGCATCTTTTCAACTTTAGGTATCACAGATTCAGAGATTAGGCATTCTTGGACTAAATAGGAAAAAAGTAAGCTACCTATTCCCGTCAATGACTTTTCCCTGTGTTGATTAGAGACACCAGGGAATTTTGCTCCCAGATTCTTGCTGAGCCAAATGTTTCTATTCTCAAGGCCACCAGCAATGGAAGTACAGTGTGAACAACAAAATAAGCTATGCTTTTTTTTTTTTTTGAGACAGACTCTTGCTCTGTCGCCCAGGCTGGAGTGCAGTGGCACAATCTCGGCTCACTGCAACCTCCACCTCCCGGGTTCAAGCGATTCTCCTGCCTCAGCCTCCTGAGTAGCTGGGACTACAGGCACACGCCATGACACCTGGCTAATTTTTCATATTTTTAGTAGAGAGGGGGTTTCACCATATTGGTCAGGCTTGTCTTGAACTCCTGACCTCATGATCCACCCACCTCAGCCTCCCAAAGTGCTGGGATTACAGGCATGAGCCACCACGCTCTGTCTGCTATGCTCTTATACATTATACAGACTATGACCATTAGCTGTCCTTTGACCTAGTAAATATTTTTATTTTCCCAACTATTTTTTTCAGTCATCTCAAGGGAGTGGCAGACCATTAAAAAATTCCTCATCTTAGATCCACCCATAAATCTTATAATATGCAAATTTAAGTGCCTCAAGGAGATTAGAGAAACTATTTTTTATTGGATTCTATCATAAACTTAGTAACCACACTGATCTTCAAAGAAGGAACTCACTTTTGTTTCTGTCTTCCAAAAAATACTTTTGAAGAAAAGTTGCCCTTCTGATAACGAAAAAAAGGGGCTATTGAAAAATCCACAGTAGAAGAAAGAGTTCTCCCTAGGTACTGCAAATCAGGACTATGTTTGTATAGTTCAGCAGGAAAGGAACCAGATCGGATACTGGCTTTTAGAAAGATTTCTGCACAGAAGAGGTGGAATTGGTAATGTATTTTCTACTCATTTGCTTGCATCAAGAACCCCATTCCATTTCAATCTGCTAACATCCTAATTAAGACGATCTGAATCTTAGGTAATCTATTATTCTAGATCTAAGATAGCCCAAAGTACATTAGACAAGATGTTACACTATGTGCTTACACTGAAATGATAAGACCACTAAGCAGAAAAGCATGTCTTCTCTCATGTCTGGCCTGGCACTGGGCAGAGTGCAGAGTTTTCTGTCAGCACTCAATAAATAATGGCCAGGCCTTGGCCTGTTGTTTTTCTTTCCATTACTTTAGGCACAATTTAATCTTACTAGATCAATTCTGGTTTCTTTAGATAACATATACCTGTGCTCTTGTTTGCATAAGGAAGACAGCAAAGTGTCTCAAGCAGTTCCTTATAAATGTGTGCATCAGTATATGCGGGACTGATGACACATAAATGCAATTCCCATTGATTGCATTAGCGCTGTTTCGGAAGATCTTATATTAAGGAACATGCTAACTACATAAGTTTCTCAGCCAGAAAAGAAAAGAATGCAGAGAGCCAATACTTTGTCTCACCAATGCTGTGGAAGAATCAAGATCAAGTTCTATTCTAAGAAAATATTAGACAGTTGCGCTCTTACCCAAGACATACCGTAAACTACAGAGAAAACATCTTGCCAAGAAGCTCCCAAGATCGACTCCTTTATACCCCTTCAGTTAAAGAAAGTTACCCATATTTCATTAGCATAGATACTGGGTTAAGACTTCGGCATCTGGTAAACAAACAAAAACACATGCTAACTAACACTAGACTTGCCCGCTCTTGACATCTAAATAAAGATCAATTTGGTATATTGTAAGCAATATACCCAAGTCAAAGGCCACATAGATGTAAATTCTCAGCCAATATCTAACATTTTCATTCATAGGGCTGAGCAAACATATATCAGGAATATCCTTAAGCTTACTGTTCTGTTATTGTTGAACAGATAACATGGATGACCTTCATAGTCTGATATCCATTTCCAAAGGAAGATGACTTCAGTCTAAGAGCCTCAAAGAAGACAGATAAAATAAGCACAATCCTAGAGTTCAAAGCAGCTAACTCTCTGTCTCCTTTCACTAAAGAAATGAAGATGTTAGTTGGGACTCAGGCTAGGTCATCCTCATAGTAGCTGTAAAGTTTTCTGAATTTACAATAAAATCTTCAAATATTCTTTGTTCTGGAAACTTATCTCTTTCTTTAAAAAGGGTGAAGGAACTGTTGTTGCATGCTTTCAGTGATGTAAAGTTGGATAAGTCATATGGGGAAATCCTGGTCTCCATTATAAGACACCTGTAATAATGCATGCTTTATAAGTGAAAAGTAAAGAAAGAGAAGATAAGAACATTTTAAAGGAGGCAATGTATAAAATTTAAAGATGCTTTCTTGCTTTCAGAATTTTTGGTTTTTGCCTTGAAAGTTCAAAAAAATGTAGCTTTTGTTAGGTGTTATTCACCATGTTTTGAAATCCCTCCAGCTGTAGACCATTAAAAAATTGAACATACTGAAAGCCTAATCTAAGGCGATAAACTTTCACCAACCTATCTTAAAGTAAAAATATATAATTATAAGCATATTTTCAATTCTTAGATGTGAGTGCTGAAGCTCTATTTCTAGAACTGGTGAATTCTATTCTCTATTTCCATGTATAAAAGATCTCACGGTCCTGGGAAAACACTTTTTTAAAAAATGAAATACAACAAATAAGGTATGCTGCCAAGTCCTAGGGGAGAAGTTTCCCAGAGTCTTTGAATTTCCTCCTATCCTCCTTCTTTACAAGATTTCTAAAACCAAGTCCTTTTCTGCAGTCTCTCAAACAAGGTGAAAAAGAAAAATACCCCCTAGATATATTCCTTAGATTTTCTATTATGCTTCTCAAGCTCCCAGCAGCTTCTGAAGTAAACCTAAGATGAATTCTGGAGTTTTTATCATGTTTTAATTTTAGTTCCTCTTTAGGTCTAAGATGAAATAGATGATCATAACTGCTGTGCTTGGAGATGCATTTCATGGCACAATTTGTGCATGACCTGTGCAAGGTCACGTCACGGAAAGAGGACTGACATAATGGCTAAGAAGCCAAATCCAGCTTTTAGTCATGGAGAACTTCAGGGTAACCTACTTAAGCTTGCTTGATTTATTGCAATATGACAATAAAAATTTCGGCTTAAACAGTATGTTTAGATTTATTCTGTATAGAGACCTCACTCTGACTTAGATTACATTAATAGAGACACAGGAGGAATTATTGTCAAATCACTGATCATTAAGGATCATTTTTTGTCACATTGTTATATCTTGGTGCAGTCTGTGGCAGGCTGGCCTACTCATCATCTGCAACAAGGTCCCAGGTTCCGGCCACACCACAGTTTTTACACCTCTCTATCTTTGTATACGCTATTCTCTCTGCCCATTATTTTCACCTTGGCAAAAATCCTGTCTACCTTTCATTTAAAACAAGAATGCCTCCCTGTAAATTGTTCTTTGATAGCCCAAGGTAGGGTTAGTTATTTCCTTCTCAGTGTATTCATAGCACTTTGTTCCTATCTCTATCAGAGTATTTATCAGATCCATTATAATATTTATTATTTATAATTTATTATAATTATTTATTTGTCTCTAGAAAATGAAGGCTTGTCCATTATCCTCAGCAAACTAACACAGGAACAGAAAACCAAACACCGCATGGTCTTACTTATAACTGGGAGCTGAACAATGTGAACACATAGATCCAGGGAGGGAAACAACACACACTGGGGCCTGTCAGCGAGGGGACAGGTGAAGGGAGAGCATCAGGAAAAAAAGCTAATGCATGCTGGGCTTAATACCTAGGTGATGGGTTGATAGGTGCAGCAAATCACTATGGCACATGTTTACCTATGTAACAAACTTGCACATCCCACACATGTACCCAGAATTGTAAATAAAATAAAGTAAGAAAATGAAGTCTTGTACATTTACTTCTACTTAGGATTTACTACGTGCTGGGCACCGTTCTAAGCACTTTAGGTATGTCAACTCTTTTAAATCTGTATCACAACTCTTCGAGGCGGATATTACCATTACCTCTATTTTATAAATGAGAAAACAGAGGCACAGGGAAGTTAAATAATTTTCCCAGGAACACACAGCTAGTAAGTGCCAATCACTGAACTCAAGCAGTCTGGCTTCAGAATCTGAGCCTTTCTATTATTATTATATGTGTTTGCCTAAGGGAGTAAAAGAAGCAGTTCATAAACATTAAACAAATAGAAAGCATGAGCATTCTGATTTTTTCATAGTTTCTTAAGCTTAAATTAAGAAATATATTTTCTTTGTCTTAAATTGATTTCACGTTCATCCTTGAGTATGGATGAGGTCATTTTTCCAGAGAAAATTCAGCCAAGATTGTGGAGAGAGAACTAGTTGGGAGGTAGAGGCCTGGGGTTTTGCCGGCTCAATCATGTCAAGATCTCAAACTTTCAGAGCCTCCTTCAACTTCTGCATCTGCAGATACCTACAAAAGCCTCCCCTTGTAGATGCTTTTAGATGCACTATGCTGTGCATATAATGTGACATAAAAATGCTCTCGAATAGAAATACTATTAAAAAGGAAAACACGAATGTTATTCTTGGTAAGCTGATGTGACTCAAGGTATTTTCACTTTTGGAATAATGTAAGTGGAGGGTTTTTGTATGGTTTTCTCTTAAGAAGTAAGGCACCTTAATCATTAAGAACCAGATACATTTATTTTTCTTCTTGATATTTAAATTCATATCTCAAGTCCTTTAGCTCAATGTCACCTATTTTACTTCTTATCACTTTTTAATTCTTATATTTTAAAAGGTATTCTTAGTTTTTTATTTGTAATAATTCTTGCTCATTGAGAGGTTTGGAAAATTCAAAGATATTCAAAAATATATAATTGTATATCATAGGTATCCTCCAATATTTCCAATTCTCTTCTAAAACATTATTTTTATGGTTGTGTAACCATAACGTTTCATTAGAATGAAATTCAGCATAATTTAATCAAACCGTTCTTATTTTAAACATTTCAGTTGATGCCAATTGTTTGCTATTATAAGTAACAATGCAACAGACATTCTCTTACTCATGTTGGGTGAGGATCATGTAGTCCCTTCAGGAAAAGGTTCTTCTTGGTGCCTATTATAGAGGTTCCCCAAGAGCTTATTGGAATGCAGATTCTGGGGAACCCATAGAGGGTTCTGGTATGGTCTGAGGAAGAGCCTGGGTAGGTAGGTCCTCTTTTTGAGAAATGCCGACAATGTTTCTCCTTTGATAATACTTTCTCCTTCTCACTAGGTTATCAACTTCATTCTATCTCAATGCCTCCCTAAACAATAAGCTGATTTCAAAGTGTCCACTCCAAACTGGCCCTGGTGAACGTACTCATTTTCGACATAGCTCTTTCATTAATTTAGGTCATTGTGCCATCTCTGCAGTCCACTTTGGCACACTCCCACCATAGCCCCACTCATCCCACCCCACCCACTCATGTCCCATACCACAGCCAGTAAGAGGTTTTTACAGTGCAACACGATGATGTCATTTCTCTTCTTACTCCAAAAGCCTCCCCTTGTCCAACAACAGGGCACCCAGCTTCCCTTGTACACTTCTCCCTTTCTAACCACACTGGCCTGTTCACAGAATGACAATTCCTCCCTGATGCCCTAATCTAAATCACTTCTCCTGGCCCAACCTCTTGTGACTCCCTTTTCTTTTCTTTCACGGCACTTCACAATCTGTAAAGGCATGGGTTATTAAAATCTGTTTCTCACACTTCACCACAAGCCTCATGAGACAGGCACAGAAGCCAGTTGTTCATCTCTAACGCCTGGTCCCACACTTGGCCCTGAGCAGTGCCAGTGAAAGGCAGTATGCTAGGTGGTGATGAACATGGACTCTGCGATCAAAGGGCTCCCAGCTCTGCTACTTAGCAGCTGTGTGACCTTAAGGAAGTTACCCAACCTCTCTTTGCCCCCCTTTTCTCTGTCGGGGATTAAAATAGAACCACTTAAAAATTTGTCATGATAATTAAATGACATAATACAGAAGTGCTATAGAATAGCATCTGGCATGTAAAATGTAGCCAATACAGGATAGCTTTTAAAAAGTGGGCACTCAGTGTATTCTTGTTAAATAAACAAAATACAATAAAGCTTTTTTAAAGTGATTTTCCCAACTCAGCCTCCTGAGTAGCTCAGATTATAGGCGCGTGTCACCATACCCAGCTAAAATTAAGATTTTTGACTTGTTTTTAGAGACAGGATCTCTCTCTGTTGCCCAGGTTGGAGTGCAGTGGTATGATCCTAGCTCCCTGCAGCCTTAAACTCCTGGGCTCAAGCAATCCTCCTGCCTCAGCCTCCTGAGTAACTAGGACTGTAGGTGCATGCCACCATGCCTGGCTCATCTTTTACTTTTTGCAGAGATAAGGTCTTGCTATGTTGCCCAGGCTGGTCTCAAACTCCTGACCTCAAGTGATCCTCCTGCCTCAGCCTCCTACAACAAGTTTTTAACTGTATCATTTCTTACCATCTTTCCTCTCCCCACTTCCACACACAGCCAAAGCATTAGCCCAGTGAACTTCTCCCTACAGCCTACTCCTTAAAATAGCTCCAAGTCTGCCCTGAGAAATATGCAGAATACACTCTCCATTCCATATTATTAGTTCCAGCTTTGATCCTTTCATCACATCACTTCCTAAAATATGTGCTCATGTGCCAAGCCACCTCTCCTCCTTCCTTCAAGTATTTCCTGAAATGCGACCTACTTCATGGAGCCTTCTTTAAGTGAAACTGAGCTCATCATTCTATCCTCTGTTTCCAACAAATAAGTTAAAGGCATTGTTTGAGATTCAAAAGCCGTAAATTGTCTGAGCTTTTCACTGGCTGCATGGGTCTCAACATTGCAGGGCTGGATGGGTTTCTCCTCTGCCTGCATTTAAAAATGTGAGTCTAAGAGGGCAAAGTGTTTAACTTGCTGTGTATACATTTAGCACAATGCCAATCTACATGGATGCTGAATAAATGTGACTTGATGATGATTTACTTACTTTGTCCAAGCCAGGAATAAAAACCATGAACTCTTAAATATGTTTCCCCCATGTTGCAATAAGTTTTATTCTGGATTTATTATGAGGCTGGTTTTCTGTGTTTACTTCTACAAAGGAGTAGATGCAAAAGAAAGGAGTGATTACATGAAAATATCAAATTAATAACATTATTTTCCACATTATGAGTCCAAAGATACCTTTAGAACAGTGCCAGTCTGTATTAAAAGGTGCCTCATTTAAAGTTCAATTGCATATGTTTTATGGGTTATTTTGGACATCTAAAATGAATAACCAAAACACGTCAATACTCATTTTTAAAGTACTTGTTGTATTCGGTGCATGTACCATTATGGAGAACTTACACTCAGAGCAAAAAGATTTGTAGCAAAGCATATGACCTTCTTCCCACTACAATGACCATCCCCTAATTAGGCAATGCATCTGATAGTCATTAACAGGAATGAGATAATGAATCACTTTCTCTCTTCTTTGTTAATTTGCTGTAACCAAGCGGCTAATGGATGTCAGAGCTGAGTGATTGCACTGATTATAGTGATTTATAGTTGCAACAAAACAATTTAAAACCATTCTGATTATTCATGTTAAAGATGCTTTATGTTTTGTTTACTAAATGTTTTATGTCCCCCTTTCTCTCACCCCTAAAGTACTGTCCCCCACCTACCCTGCCACTTTTCAAAAAAAGACCTTTTCCTGGAAAACTTGGAAGTTGAAGGCTTTATTGTTTTAAACTAAGCCATTTCATTTCGTTTATATATAGAGAGAGATATATAAAGTTTACCCAGTAGAAACAAAAAGCCTTAGGGTTGGAAAGAAAACTTCAGTGGTGCCTAGTTCAAAAGAAGACAGAAATAAGAGGAAATAAGGCAAACTTCAAGCCACTTACCTTGGGGCTTCCAGTCCCTTCCTCATCCTCCACAGACACATCAGTAGCCAGTATCTCGGCTTTGATGGTATCCAGAGCCCTGAGAATCCAGCTGTGCTGCCGTTTGATTTGTCTCTGCAGCTCCTTCCATTGACTTGCAATCATCCGCAGCATGTCCTTCAGTCCTTCTCCAAAAGGAGGGGAAAGCAGAAGTTGTGGGCCTGAATGAATCTTTACTCATTTTTATTTAGTAAATTAGATGGCTATTTTAAGCAATATAAATATTTTTAAATGACCATTACCATCACCTGCCATATTAGCATTTGTCACTCAGAATAGAGACAGGCAATTCTTGACATGAGGTATAAGGACACAAAAATGTGATAACAACATAGATGACTGGCTTGGAAACTGATTTAGACTCAGTATATTGGCTTAAAAAAATACATGAGGAACAAAAATCACAATGTATAAAAATTAATAACATTACAGTTTCACATTCCAAATAAAAGGCTCTGTGTGTATCTGTGTAGAGACTTTATAATGATAAAAAATATCTATGGAAATAGGTAAAGTCAATTCAATGAGAAATACAGTAAATAGGTCAGAATTAAGACAGCAGTCTTTAACATTAGCAAATTCAATTAATACTATCTTTTTCCTATTTAGCTGTGCTAAGCTCAAACCTAGAGCCAACTGTAAGTATCCTGTCTTACAGTCTTCTATTATCAGGATAAGTATAACCAAATGACAAAACTATTTTTGTTTATAATCTGTTCCTTATAAATATATTAATACTGGGGTAAGAATTGGTTGAAGGCCAAAAACTCTGCTAATGCAAAGACCAGCAAAGAACATGCAAAATGTTCAAGTGTGGGAAGTGGCAGGGAAATAATTTAGACTGCTTGCCTTATATCTGTAATGATATCTATAAGTACCCTAATACGTATGCATTATAACTATATATACAGTTCTCATTCATTATCTTCATGTTATTTCCAGAGCACCTACATCAAAAAGCATGTCAATGTGAAGTTTTCAAGAATGTAATTTCAATTGAAACTCAGGCGAACAGCAAGCCCAAAATAAAATGAACAGACCATTTGGAGGCAGTATTTCATCTTATAAGTATCACAGCATTGTATGCAGTATATGAAACATTTATAAATCTTGAAGGTCAATCTGATAATGTAAATATTAATAATACATAAGGAAGTGAATATATGCAGTAATTTACAGCAATGCTTCTTCATTCTTAATAGTCTGGAGACGTAAAGACTTGCAATATTTCAGGAGGATTTACCTGCTTTGTGAGATGCAATAAGCTCAAGAAGTTGGTGTCCTTCCTCCTCCACAGCTTCCTTGAGAGCACAATGACTGTCTACATTCAACTTAAAACTCTGCAAGGAAAAATATGAACATCAAACCCTGGCAAGGCAGTTACACATAAAACATCCATATAAAATTACTTGCTACTTTTTATCAAGAACCGCACAGCCCAATTTACCCAATAGACAAACTAATTTGCAATACTAAAAGCTATTGATATTTGGGATCCGGGCTCAAAATGTTTCCATTAGATTAGCTGAGTGCATCTGTTTGGAAACAGCTGACAAATCTAGAAATTCATTAGGTTTTTATGAAAAGTCACATCCCGTAGGCTATATCAAGAGTAGCAGTGTTCTATAAAATATACTGAATTTCTACTAGCACATATGAGCTCTTTTCTTCATTTTTTAGAAATGTTAGTGATAGCACTATTTATGAAACCATAAAAAATTGGCAGCATAAAATATATTAGCCTCATGTACACATATATAAATCCATTAATATAGTAGGGTTTGATTCAGCTCTGTTTCTCAGATATCACACAACAAAGAATATAGTGGGAGATTCAGGTGCTGCACTGAGGAGTTAAATGTCTTTCAGATCTTGGCTTTTTAAAAGTTTATTCCCTATAACATGACACTGCCTTATAAACAAATACATCAAGCACAATCAGGCATTTTTCACTCATGATAGTTATCCAGAAGACAAAAGCTGCTGTCATAGTTGAAATCTAACTCAGAGCCATTTCTTTCAGGGTGCCTTGCCTAATGCTTTATGTGGAATTAATTACTCCACCCTCTCTGCTCCTTGTATCTGCTTCCATTGTAAAATTTATCTTACTATATGCTGCTTTATTTCTATCCTTGGCTACCAAATTATAAGTAATTTGAAAAATTGCCAGTTTTACATTTATCTCTAATTCATGTCACATACAAGTTGTTCAACAGATGTTTGCAGGAATTGTGGATATCTGTTGAACAATAACACTCTGAAGGGGAAGGTTTCCACTTAAATATTTCAAGAAACATAGATGGCTTTCCAAAGATTTTTCCATCTCTGGAATCTCATAAGGCATTCCAACCATAGGAGGTCCAATGGAGAGTAATCACAGTAACCAATCTATTGAACCAATGGTTAATTTGGGGAGTGAAAATTCATTTCTTGACTAATTGGAGCAAGCATGGATTTTGAAATACTGTGAGGCCAAATTTTGGCGTCTCCATGATAAGTCTCCAAAATATATATGTTTTGCTCTCACTAAACATTTATCGAGAAGGTCTGCACTGCACTGTACTTGGTATTAAGAATATTTGATAGAAGTTTGAAATGATACAGCTCCAGGTAGAATATAATTTTGGATTAATCAGGCCGGGCACGGTGGCTCACGCTTGTAATCCCAGCACTGTGGGAGGCCGAGGCGGGCAGATCACGAGGTCAGGAGATCGAGACCACGGTGAAACCCCATCTCTACTAAAAATACAAAAAAAATTAGCCGGGCGTGGTGGCGGGCGCCTGTAGTCCCAGCTACTCGGAGAGGCTGAGGCAGGAGAATGGCGTGAACCCTGGGGGACGGAGCCTGCAGTGAGCCAAGATCGCGCCACTGCACTCCAGCCTGGGTGAAAGAGCGAGACTCCTTCTCAAAAAAAAAAAAAAAAAAAAAAAAAAAAAAAAAAAGAAGTAAATCAATCATAAATTGTGAAATCATGCATTCATTCATTCACTTAGAAACCATGTACTGTGCCCATGCTATACACTGTGCTGGGCAATAGAGATTTGGGGAGTATAAAGCATGGCCTCTGGCCCCAAAGGGCAACTGAACATATTACTAGAGAATGAAGTGTAGCCTGAGTCATGCTGGGTGGTCAGTGGTGAGTCCGAACTCTCTTTTTCTCAGCAGGAAAATGGATCTTTTTAAAGTTCAGAATACTGAAACAATGATCAAAAGAACCTAGAAATGAAGGAGATAGAGATATGCAGATCAAGCCTTGAAGTATAAAGATAAGAATTATAAGTTATTATAATTGTAAGTCATTATTAAAAGATGAGTCCAGAATGATGAATCATTTCATCTGACTAGAGGCATAAGATACAATAAAGTTTCAGCAGCCAATATAACAGAAATTGACAATATCAGGTTTCCCCAAGGCTGTTCACCATTTCTTGTACTGTCCTCTTTTAGCTACAGGTATTCTGGTTGAATACAATAAAATATGGCAATGTGTGGGAAGCCTCACACTTCTGATCAATCCAAACTATATATTGCCTATGAAAAATTAAATGTTTGTTATTTTATAGTCAAAACGTGGCTGCACTTACTTTTTGCCACTGCCACGGACATCCTCAACTCTGAAGCAATGCCATGCAGAATGAGATACATGTGTGTTTTAGGGAGCAGGGACAGGGTAAAGTGAACACTTAAGATCACCCAAGAGCACTAAAATTTAGGAAGAAACTTATTGTAGAAATTTTCTTATAACTGTAAATTTAGCCTAGGGCTCTCTTTGATTCACTGTTTACTTACAATAGACATGTTTTGAATAGTTGGCAATCATGAGCTTCCAAAGAGGTGCATGAGGTCTATGTCTCAGAGCAAATGAGAATCTAAGGAACCGTAAGTAGGTTGAATAATTTGATATAATTGAAGCCAAGAGTATAGAATAGATGCAGCTGGAACTGGCTCTGCTTCAAGATGACATGGAAGCATTTGATTAGGAAATTGGAAAAGATGAGGTATTCATTATTAGGAAAAAGATAATCTGATAAGCTTGATGCTGTAGAAAAGAACCATTTAACATATAACTATTACCCAAATGGTACAATATTGCTTGATTTTCAGGTGCACCCATTAACCATTAATAGTATCAACTAAGGAATTCACAATGAGTCTCTGAGAAGGCAGACGAGCAGGCACATTAACAAAATTGTCAATGAAATTTCTGGCTGCTAAAAGATTCTATAATAAGCTCTCTCCATTCTGCCCCTACTTTTTCCCAAGGGAAGGAAGCTTGGATGAAAGGGTTTTATTTTTTTGTTGCTGTTCTTTCCTTAAACTTGATACTTGAACACAATTCCATTCTTCAGCAATGCCCTATGGTGTACAGTCCCTCTGCAATATCCATAGCACTCCCTGAAAATGCAGAGCATTCTCTGAAGAACAAATTTATGGCAATAATATTGCCATAGGCAGGTACCATGGTCCTATGGCACTGATTATATGAGATTCCATAAATATGAGTAATCTGGTTCCTGGATGACACCAGGTCTTTTTTAGCATCTTTAAAGCAGCGCGTAGACGGATGACTAGAAGAGGATAACTAAGGAAATGGAAAAACACAATGAAACAAGCACAGGATTATCAAAGATTCACCAATGGGCATTTCTATTACTATAACCTCTAGCATCACCAGCTTGCATATATCTGGATGTACTACTTATTGGCAGGACCAAACTTTGAGAATTCCCACTGACTGTACTTTGGTCATGATCAGATTTGCAAAGCAGATAAAATAATACATCTAATCCTTTCCACTCATATTTCTGAATAGCTCAGTTTGATAGTCATGTGGACATAAAACCAAGGAAATATATGCCTTGATGGAAACAGATTTCCTGGTACAAGAAAAAGTGGGAAGGATCATAAGCACTTTCAAAAGCTTAAATGTCCAGAGTGGTTCAATCTTAGCAGTATCAAATAATGAACACAGACTTTTGATCACCTGATGGAAATACTGTTAGTTTTTGCCAGGTCCACTGAGTTCCATTAGTCTTGTGATGTTCATGAACAAGCAGAAAAGCCAAAAAGAGAGTCTTTTCTGGCCTAATTTTTGTTTTTTTATAAGACATCAATTCATATAATAAATATTTATTGAGTAGTCTTTGTCAAGCCTATAGATATGAAAGTTAAGAATACACAATCCTTATCCTCAAACAGCTTATATTCTATTGTGTAAAGGAGATAAGAAAACAAGTAGCTTTATAAGATCCAGCATAGAACAAATGTGTGATTAGGGTTTAGCGTATAACACAGAGTGGTCGGGCCTTAAGCAAACTAAACAGTGATATGCCTTGCCCAGTGGGATTCAAGGTTTTTAAAAAAAAATTTGTTTAGGAATTATGCTGGCCAAACAAAAACAAGGCTAAATTAGCTGAGTGTGGTGGCATGCACATATAGTCCTGGCTACTCGGGACGCTGAGGCGGGAAGACTGCTTGAACCCAGGAGTTCAAGGTTACAGTGAACTATGATCATACCACTGCACTCCAGCCTGGGCAATAGAGCAAGACTCTGTCTCTAAAATAAAATAAAATACAAACAAGATGGAAGTTTATATCCTGTATAATAGCTGGATAGGGTTTGTGGGGGCCCACGCTGGGATCCAGGTACAGCAGAGCCTAGCAGGGAGCTTGTGGAGAAAGAATTGATTTGTACATGGGCCTGAAGATACTCCTATATTATAGCATGAAGCAGGGAGCCACAAGAAGCTCAGTGTGGCTGGGGCAGGGTGCAAGCAGGAGAGACAGCAGCTATGGCTACACAGGACTTGACCCCAAGAACCATGAAAGAGTCATGGAAGAATATGCCAGTGACATGGGAGAGTGGCTGGTGCAAATCTACGATGTAGAAATCTTTCTAGCTGTTGCATATAGTGTTGATTTTAAAAGGGCAGACTGGAGACAAGGAAGCCATTTAGGAAGCTGCTGTGGTAATACAGGCCAGATGTTTCTGCATGCTCATATTTTTTTTAATTAAAAAAGGTATGCTTTTCCTTCTAAGTGAATAGAAGAAAAAATGGAGAAAATCTTCTGTCTTTTTAAGTTTTTCTCAGTGCGTGAGAGAAGCATGTGCCAGAATTTAGTTCTTTGGCTGTTCTGATGATAAATACCAGAGGTTATTAGTCAGGAGTCTCCAAATGTGAAAGACATATTGAACTGATGAACTTTTACTCCCACTGTCATTTTAAAGAGATGGTATATATGCTGATGAATAAGACACTTGACGACACTTTTTCTTCACACAAAAGATTTTTACTACCCTAAGAAAATGAAAACTTGCCTTTTTACAAGGGCAGGAGGAAGAATGTGTGTTCAGTCAGAAAAGCCAAGGCTTGAAAAGTCACCTGCTATCTGCCGCAGGCCATCTCTGCCCAGGCTCCACTCTGAGCTGTGCCCAGAACCACTCTCCATTCTCAGAGGGGCTCCTGAGGCAGAAGAAAGCCAAGATCCTCTGTGTAGTTTCTCTTCTCCTCTCCACAATGCCATCCAAAGAGGATGGGCAGAGAGGTACCAGTCCTCAAAATATATCTTTAAAATGCCATATATACCAAGAATTGGAAGATTTCTATGAGTAAGCATTTAAGAACCTCCTGAAAACTTGATAAGACATTAGATAGCCATCAAAATGAAAACTAAACAATCACAGAAAATACATAGAACATGTCACAAAAAATGATTCCAAATTGTATCTATGATAAAATTACATATATGTAAGTAAATAGTCTTAGTACTTAGAAAAAGACTGCAAAAAATACAACAAAATGTTAACATAATTTGTACAAGGTTGAACTTGTTACCATGGTCTCATCTTATGGCACAAGTTCTGGGTGCTTTAGTTTTCTGAAATACAAAATGGAAATAATACTATCTAACTTGTAGGCAGCTGTAAGAATTAGAGATAATGAATGTAAAGTACTGAAACACTGAGTATTGGAGATAATAAATATAAAGCATTAAAGCAGTGCCTGACAATGAGTGAGGCTAAAAAAATCATTATGAATTTTAAAATTCATTTTCTCTATTTTCCAAATAGTCTACATAATAGATGGTACTTTGTGACATTTTCAGGTGATAAGGGTTCTTTATTGTTGAGGTTCTCTGAATTCCTCAAGGACAGATACCAGGTTTCCTTTGCTGTGTGCTTCTACCCAGCACAGGCCTGCCCACAGAGGACCCCCCAAAACATAAATGCTGCTGTATGAGACATGGGGAAGAGCAAGCCCAGACTGATAATCTAATGATTGGGTATTCCTGTTGCCTCAAGTGTGTGCCCTTGGATGAGTCATTTAACCCATCAGGGCTTCTGTTTCCTTATTTATCATCCAGGCATTTGGACTCAATATTTTTCAGCCCTTGAACACTTTGGTTTTATCTTCTCTAAGCCAGGCAGTTAAGCATAGGCAGCTTGGGAGAATTTTGATTTATTTTAAATCAGAGCATTTTCAAAAGGGGAAGAATCCCAAAGGCTATCTAACCACTCATCTACCCAAGGGCAGCTCTGTCTCTCAACCATCCCAGGCAGATGTGTCCCTTCTATTTTTAACCACCTCAAGGGAAGTCTCTTCTAATGTCTCATCCTGAGTCCGAAACATTTCTTCTAAGGAATTTAAGAGCTCTGTGAAGAGCAGTGTAAGCTTCCCACTGCTTCACATTCTTTTGCCAAGTCATCCCTCCAGTGTATGGGTTGGAAATCAGAAGCACTGTGAGAATATTCCAACAAAATCCACACATCCAATCAATCAACAAGCCCTGACCATTTATTTCCCCTTCTTCATCTCTCCATATTGACTAACACTGCCTTAGATTCAGGCTTTCATCATCACCCCTTGCCAGGTTAACTCGAATCACAGCCCTCCTCAAAACTAGACTTATTTCTTATTTGTTGCATGCCTATGAAGGGACAGGTAGTGTCTTAAGCTTGAAGGATATGGCTATAAACAGGATAGACATGGTCCCTGCCCTCACAGAGCTCACAGCTGTGTGTGTGTGTGTGTGTGTGTGTGTGTGTGTGTGTGTGTGTGTTGGGGTGGGGGTGGGGGACACTGTGTAAACAAGGAATTGCAGTCAGCTGTGTCAAGGGAGTTATGACATGATGTAGAATGGGGCTGTTGACAAGCAAGGGCTCTGGAGCAGGACAGCCTGTGTTCAAATCCCGGCTCCTCCATCACTCACTGTGTAGCTTTGGCCAACCTCTGTGTACTCAGTTTCTTCATCTATAGATGACGGAAAATGTTAATGCCTACTTCATGGGGTTTGTTGTGAGGATGAAATGCCTTGATACATGCAGAATGGAGCCTGGCATATTGCAATAATGCAAGTGGTTTTATTATACAAAATGACCTTCCCACAAAACAACTCTGACATTAAGACTCTCCAATGGCTTGATCCAGGCCCTGAGCATGACCTACAGGGCCCTCAGAGATCCCAGCCAACTCAACTTCACAGGCCACATATCTGCCTTGAAATGTACCTGGATTGCTTAAAGCTTCCAGCTCACACCAGCTGTCTTGCTCCTCTGATTCTACTCTGGCTGGCACTTCTGCCTGGCAAGCTCTTCCCCTTGAAAAGCCCTGTACATCCTTTAAGATTAATCTCAGGTGTGACCTTCTCTAGCAAGCTCTCCTGACCATCTTCCAACCAACTGGTTTCCCCACCCTTGGCACCCATAGTACTTGTACAGAGCTCAAACCTTCACTTACTACGTTGTGTTAAAATTATTGATGTGTCTGCTTCGCATACATGAGTTCCTTGAGAGTAGAACTCTTTATTTTACTCATGTTTGTATCCCCAGTGTCTAGGACAGTGCCTGGTACATAGCACATAACTAACAAATGTTCAGGGAAATGAATGCATAGAGATTTGTACCAAAAATCTCCCACGTAGCTTTTAAACAGCTTGTGGCATTTTGGGAGACACTGGTACAATCACTCTTCACTTGGAAGTAGTTGATAAATGTCCCCAAATTTTACTCAGTGAACACCATGTAAATGAGCTGTCATGTTCCTTCACCTACAAAATTACTTGCCAATTACAGTTAGATGATCTCAGCGTAATTGCCATGTAAACTGTACCCTGGCTGAGATAGCCCAAATCATCAATTAACTTTGCCCTCTCATCATGTGGTACTTACCACATAATTAAATAAATGGTCAGCTGCTACCACAATTGTCTATTTCCCCAACAAAATGAAGTGGCTACATTTGTCATTGATTTATCGGTTATGACAATCTGTAACACACCTCTAGGTATAAAAGCAGAAGCTTTAAAAAAAAAAAAAAAAGAACTCTGTACTCTTGAGAAAGATGTTCCAAGTTTTTGATCAGAAAGATAAGCATTATAAAATCTTTGTTTTCCTTTCGAAAAAAAAAGAAAGAGAAGACACTGAGATATGAAGACAAAAAAATCCTCCTTCTTCCTGAGGAGACTTTCTTCCTGAAACCTCAGACAATAAAAACATTTCCAAGAATTTGAAAGTGAATTTAGCTCTTCAAACAAGTTACAATTTATTTCAAACAAACAGTTGCTTTTTTTTTTTGGTGCAAAGTAGATGCATCTTACTGAAGCTGACATTCTTTTCTGATAGACTGGCTAATATGTTATGCAAGAATTAGATAGACGGGAGAGATCCTGAACGTTGATAGTGGCTCCAAGTGACAGAATTTTCATTTGCTTCTCTGGATGCCATCTCCACACCTGACACAGGTAATCACATTCACTTCCCAGCATGGCCACATTAGGCCAAATGGATTCCCAAACAGAGGTTCTGTCTAAAGGGACCATTTGACTTCCAGAACACACTGCTTGGAGGCCCTGACTGAAAAGGAGGTCAATGCTGGCCCAAATATTTCTCTACCCCCTGAGGTGGAATAATTGATGTGCAGCAGCCCCTACAGATGTGGATTCATGAGAGTGATGGATTGATATAAGTATATTATTCACACGTACAGCTGCTAATATACAGGTCCCAGTGCAAACACCAGGACTTAAGAATATTATGTGGATTTAGGACAATCCCTGAAGGACTCCAGTTCCATTAAAAATTTGTTTGGCAGCCTGGGGCAGATCTATTCCAACTCCCACATGTTTCATGCATTTGAGAGGGGGAACCAAACCACTTTAAAAATAAATTTAATAAATTTTGTAATGTCAAGTCATTAACGTCCTGTCTAGTCATACCGTCTTCATATTTTGAAACAGTAACATTTACCTCTGAAATTAAAAAACATTCAAATATCTGAGTTAACATTTTATCTGAGAAGACATTCCTGGTGTTTTTTGCCAAAGGCGATAAATTGCATCCTGAAAACAGAAGAAAACGTTCCTATTTTTCCCTCTATAGATGTTTTTCTTGTCACAAATATACCAAACAATACCTAGAAAGCCCCGTGGCAAGTCCACTTTGATTTGTAAATGGTAGAGGAAATAACTTGCAGACATGCTCAGTTATCGTTTGATGATTTATAACATTCGTTAGAATCTGTGGCCCACAGTGATTCTAACACTGCTTTTATAAATGTTCATTCATTCATTTAGCAGATTTTGTTTGTTTTGTTTTTTTTGTTTGTTTCTGAGACGGAGTCTTGCTCAGCCGCTCGGGCTGGAGTGCAGTGGTGCAATCTTGGCTCACTGCAACCACTGTGAGCCACTGTGCGCGGCCTTAGCAGACATTTTTAATACCTATCATCCATGTGCAAGGCTAGGAGTTGGGGGAGACGCCAAAGAGACAAAAGCCATCCCTCAAGTAGGTGACAGCATCAAGAGAACAGCTGAGGGGAGGGTGGGCAGGGAGAATCTCAACTTGTCTAAGAACACCCAAGCCTCTCACACCAAATGTTCTTGGGTCTCCAAGGAAGATTCCCCCAAATGATAAAAGCATCCTCATCCTGACATAAAACATGTTTATTTCACCTTCACAACAACCCTATAGATATAGAATAGGCATTTTTCTGGCTAATGTAAAGATCTGGAATTTTAACTTAATATTATTTATATCAGGTGAATTATTTCAAGATTCCAAAATTCCATGTAATGCAGTAGAGAAGTAGGATAAGCTCATGAATCTACACATGGAGAGAGATGGTAGGTGACCACACCCCGGCTCATGTGAGTCTCTCATCCATGCAGTGTCCTTCAGCCTGTGCATGGACCCTCATAGTGTGAGGCTGTCTGTAAACTTTCTCTTCAATGCTTAGTATAATACTGCCCTAAATAGGAAGTGCTTAATAAATGCAGTGTTTCCCCGGCATTCTAATGAAAAACAGTCATTATTTCCTAAAGAGAAAAATAAAGTAATAAATTAGTAAAATATCTGGGCACTAACAGTTTTCAAAACAATAACTACTGGGTATTATGGCCCAAGAGTCCTTAAACTGAGACAGGCAAAAGTACATTCCCAGGGGCTTTAAACAGCGCAGGAATCCTATTTAACTGAAAACGGAAGATAATATTATTTGTCTCCTAGATGCACAAAATTAGAGTTACATGAGTAAAGGAATGTAGTCCAAGACTTTCATGTGTCCAGAATGAGCCTCCTACACTACCATTCCCACATACCAACCTCAAAATGCCTGCATACTATAAATTTCTGAAAGACCCTTCCATCCCTGTGCCACCAAAGGAAGAAACTCAAGGCTGGGAGTTGAGCGGTATTCCGAGTCCCCCAAAGAGAAGTAATGTTGCCACTTCCCACTAAACTCTCTGTGACTACCCTTAAACTGGTGGGAATCAAGGGACAAGCAAATGGGACTTCAAAGCCCCTGAAAGGCCACCAGCCTGCTCATCAAGGCTGAGGGAGGTGGGGGCAGTCCAGCGAAACTCTCATAGCTCGTGCTTTTGAAGTTTGACCCACTGCTCCCATTAGCTGAGCAGCACAGCCAAATGACAGCTGCTGGTCTTGTGAAGCTTAACTTGCTGGGGCCTTGGCTGCCTATGGAGATCTTGCGAGAGATGGGCACCAGGAAATGGGAAAAAGAAAACTCTGTCATCTCTTAACTTCAAGCAATGAAAAATGGAGCAGAGGTAGAGACAGGAAGGCAAGCAAGAGAAAAACAGCTGAAAGTATTTGGGGAAATTTTCTTGTATGGCTAAAAACTCTGTAAGACGTATACTGGTTTTTCTTATGAGACAAATGAAAGCTGTTTAATCAGAAATATGACATAACATGAAGATCTAAAGAAATACAGATGATAAATGCAGGCATATATCTTTATTGAGAATTTTGTTAGACACTTCATAGTTAAATTGAATCTGTTTTTATAAGTATTTAGTATAATGACACAATAAGGAAACATTTTCAAACCCTTCATGGATACCAAGACTGTAAGCACTGTCTGCAGGAATTTGGTGCTTCTGTGCCACCATGTGGCAGTCACCTAAAATTGCAGGCATCAATCTTAAAAGGAACAACAAAGTTCAGGAAGGTGTGTTTTAAAAGTCTACTGCTATAAACATGGCCTCAAAATTCATACACATACAAACTCCACTCATTTTTCAGGACTTAGAGAAAAAGCTGTCCCTGGAGTGTGACAGATTTATTACAGAGAGTCTCTGAATTGCTGCTGTAGGCAGACACTAATGGGATAAGGAGGAAACTCTCAACTGGTGTTAAAGTTCATTGAGTATTATTTGCAAAAGCATAAATAAGAAGGCAGTTTGAATGCCCATCATCATGGAAATGATTAAATAAACTGTGGCATATCCACACAATAAAATATTAAAGAGCTGCTAAAATGTGCAACAGATCTTCATATACTGATAGAAGTATATCTGTGACATATTTCGATACAAAAAGCAAGTTGTTGAACAGCATGTATAATATGAACTAAATAATCTTAAAGTGTATGCATTTTTCCATAAAAACGTTCAAAAATGTATAGAACTATTTACATTGGTTACCCAAGGGAGGGTAAGACTTTTTACTTTTAATATTATGCTGTTTAACACAATTTGATTTTTTTTTCCAGTAAGTATAATTTAATGTTTTTCTTTAAGCAAAGTTCCATAATTATAGAAGTTGTATAAAAGACAGTTTGCTCCACCTTTAGCATGTACCCCTGATACTCACTGTACTTGTACGACATTTGCTCCCTCTTTTCCATGTAAATACTACTTCTAATGTCACGTTACCTGGTTTCACACACCCCTGGAATGGTCCTAGGGTCCTGGTCCTGCTCCATATACAGATAGAGAAGCTCTCAGCAATTCCTGCATCCTTCACTACACTCAAGTCTTGCCCACCTGTAGAGCAGTGGGCCGTCCTGTGCTATAGCCTTAGGGGAAACTAGGACAGACAAAACATGTTGGTCATGAGATTTCTGACTAGAAAAGAGTGAGCCTCAAAAAGAGAACTGCTGACATGTCTCTCTAATCTGTTCCTCTTTCTATAATCTATTCCCTCTTTTCTATTCTTAACTACCCCCACCTAGCCCTGATCCACCATTTCTCTCATTACTCCAACATTCTTTAACCCACTCATTCGATTATAACTACCCTGATCTTAAGTTCGTTCCTTCCTTGTCTAAGTAAGCAAACTCTCTAGAACACACTGGTCTTTCCAGAATTGGAATCCAAACGTGCTTTTGCCCCCCGGGTAGAAACCTGTTACATGCTTATTAGCCTGGCCCTCCATGTCTGCCTAACCTTTGATTCCTCAAACTGTTGAGATATCCATATGCTTTTAGAACAGAACCCCAGAATACTTTTTAAAAATTTCCTATTCACAGAGAAGAGACTAATTTCCTTAATATATAGAAATCCCCTATAAATCCTGAAGCAAAAAACCAATGACCAACAGAAAAACAGGCTAAGAATTTTAAAAATAGTCCTCAAAAAGGAAATACAGATGACTCCTAAAAACATGGAGAGATATTCAATGCCACTTAAAAGAC
Organism: Nomascus leucogenys; assembly: GCF_006542625.1. Classification (NCBI taxonomy): domain Eukaryota; kingdom Metazoa; phylum Chordata; class Mammalia; order Primates; family Hylobatidae; genus Nomascus; species Nomascus leucogenys. The sequence continues at coordinate 91,736,555 of NC_044381.1, read as the reverse complement.
AAGAAATACAAACCTAAACTACAATAAGATGCCATCTGTAACTATCAGAGGGACAAAGTTCAACAAATGTAATAATATACTCTGATGGCAAGAATATGCAGAAATAGGCACTCTCATGCATTGTTGAGTATAAACTGGTAAAATCTCTATCAAGGACAGTTTGGTAATACATTAAAAATTTAAATATGCTTAACCTTGACCTAGAAATTTCATATGAAAGGTATTTATTCTAAGGATATACTTATAGTATCCAACATGATGAATTTCCAAGGATATTCACTAAAGCATCATTTGTAATAGAAAAAGACTGTAAACAACATAATTTCCATCACAAAGAACTGGTTATGTAAATTATGGCATATTTGTAAGTAGAATACTATGCAGCCATCTGAAAGGATGAAGTCATTTCTATATTTATTGACTTTGAATTACTACTAATAGAAACTACAGGAACAAAGTTAAGTACATAGATATATTTGTTGGTGTTTTTTGAGAGTGTCTCCCTCAGTTGCCCAGGCTGGAGTGCAGTGACGCAATCTCAGCTCAACCTCTGCAACCTCTGCCTTCCAGGTTCAAGAAATTCTCATGCCTCAGCCTCCTGAGTAGTAGGGGCTACAGACATGCGCCACCACACCCACTTAATTTTTGTGTTTTTGTAGAGACGAGGTTTCACCATATTGGCCAGGTTGGTCTCAGACTCCTGGCCTCAAGTGATCTCCCCGCCTCGGCCTCCTGAATTGCTAGGATTACAGGCATTAGCCACCGTGGCCGGCCTGTTTCTAAATACCTGAAATAAACCAGAAATGATATAATGAAACAAGGAACATTGGTTGCCTCAAGGGAGGAGAATCAATGGGAACATGAGTAAAAGGGGGACTTACTGTTGACTTTAACCTTTTACTCCCTTTCTTTAATTTTTTAATTTAAACACAATTCATAAAACTGATAAAAGCTTGCCTGTACCAGCAAATCCTTCAAATACTATACCCAAATCCATTTTCTTTCATGCACAGAGTTATTCTCTCACCTAAGCCACGAACCTCATCCAGTTAATCTATGCAGGCTGACCCTACCCCCATCAAATTTATGGTTGATTTCATGTTGTTCTCCTGTTTTAAAACAAACCCGGACCTTCAATGAGTCCCCATTGCCCTCCGAGAAAAGTTTAATCTGTTAAAAAGACATTCAAACTCCTTTACCACCCGCCCCAACCTGTGAGACTCCAACCTAGTCTCAACTACACCACATGGCTCACCATGCCTCTCTTACCATGCTTATAAAGTTTCCTCCCATCTCCCATCCTCCCTTCCCTAACAAAACTACAAACGGCCTTTGAGGTCTACGTCAAATTACCTCTTTGAAGGTTCCCTACCTCCAGAAAGAACCAATAAAATTTTTCTCTGTACTCCTAAGAATACTTTGCTAAGTATAACTAAGAAGTTTACTGATTAAAATTATTAGTCATTTATGGGTCTGTGGATGACTATATATAATCTATCGTTACCTCTCTTAGACTGAAAATCCCTTAAAGAAAGAAACCAAGCTCATTCATCATGTATTCCTAGCACCTAAATAACCGCCTGGCACTGACACTTACAGCTGTGTTATACATACACACACACACACACACACACACACACACGTAGTTCATAGTCACCATTTTCCCTCACATTCCTCATTTATCGAATTGAATTAAGAACCTTGTTTCTCCAAGGCTATTTCTATGTGGTTGGTTAATGTGTGTCCAAAATAACATGGTGCTATCTAGGCAACTATACTTCCTAAGTTTAAGCCAGGCTCTTGTGGTTGATTGTTTTTCCTACATCTTGCACAGCTGTCTGGTATTGGTTTGACTTCACTTATTCTTACTGAATATACTGATTGGCTGCAGATAAAAGAAGCGCTGGTTTGTCTCCTTGTGAATGATTACATTTGATGAATTAGGTATACATAACAATTTGGGAAATCAGAGTTACAATTTCAGGAGCAAATGGATATGAAATAAAATCTCTAGAGGGGGAAAGTGCTGACCTGCTCTGCTGCTTTACTCTTAATTCTAAAGCTACTATAAAATCTCTTAAAGGGGAAAAAAAAACTAGTTACCCAAGCACTATTTACGACAGTTACTCACTATGCTTCTATTTATTATGCTTCTACTCAAATATAGCTTTTAGTAACTCTGTTTCTTGAGGCAATGAAAAAGGTGGTGGGGAAAATGGCTTAAATGTCCATCAACAGGTGAATGGATAAAACAAATTGTGGTATATCCATACAATAGACTACTTCTCAGCAATACAAGGGAATTAATAATTGATACATGAAACAACATAACATATCTCAAAATAAGTATGCAGAATGAAAGAAGACAGATCGAAAAAAACATATATTGTTTTATTCAATTTATATAAAATCCTAGGAAATGCAAACTAATCTAATAGTGTCATAAAGCAGATCAAGGATTGTTTAGGGATGGAGTAGAGGCCAGGGAGGGGTAGGAGGGAAGAATTACAAAGTGTCATGAAGAAGCTTTTGGGTGATAAGTATGTTCACTATCTTATTTGCAGTGATTGTTTCATGGGTATATGTATTTGTCAGATTGTCAAAACTCATAAAATTGTATACAGTAGTCCCCTTTATGCATGGTTTTGCTTTCTTCAGTTTCAGTTACCTATGGCTAACCATGGTCTGAAAATATAAATGCAAAGCTCCAGACATAAACAATTCATAAGTTTTAAATTGCATGCCATTTTAAGTTGTGTGGTGAAGTCTTGCACCATCCTGCTGTGTCCCACCTGGGGCGTGAATCATCCCTCTGTCCAGCATCTCTATGCTGTATATGCTACCTGCTCATTAGTCACTTAGTAATCATCCAGGTTATCAGATCAAAGACACGGTATACGTGAGGCGTGGTGCTATCTGAGGTTTTAGGCACCCACTGTGGGGCTTGGAACATATCCACCTCGAATAAGAGGGACCACTATACTTTAAAATGTTCAATTTATTATGTGTCAAATATACCTCAATAAAGCTGTTTTTTTTTAAGTGTAAGAAGAAGACAGAGGTGAGAGAAGGGAGAGAGAGAAAGAAGTCTGTCCAAGAACATACCTATACAATTCTATCTTAAAGTGGTTTTCAAAGAAGAGGGAATGTTCAACACTTGCAAAATACCTTTCCAGAATGACATTTTCCTGAAAATGTCATTTTCTAGGAAGGTAGGAACTGTATTTTTGAAAGGAGCAGCCAGGTTGCAAGCAGATGATTAATTATCATGGAAAATCATTGATGTATCATTGCAATTTCACAGTGTTTCTTACAGTTAAAATAAAGCTCCTCCATATGTCTTATAAAGGTATTATAAAGCTTTAATTGATTTGTGTTGGTGAAAACCCTTGGTACCATCATGGAAAATAACTGAATTAAGTATCAAAGTATGAACATGCAACTTTGAGTATGATTTTTATATTTTTCTTTATAATAAATATTGGAGGGTGCCAGCTAGTCTAACACATTAATAAACCAGGGAAGACTCAGACGCTAGAGGCTTGCACATCTGTTGATTTAATGTCAAATATAGAATCTAGAGAAATGTTTAAAGAAACTTGTGTATCTACCTCTACTACTGGATAATCTTGCAAATACCACTTGCCCCCTCACTAAAAAGCAATAATGATTTATGCAGGGTTAATGAAGTAATACAAATCTCTAGGCTTACTCATACATTTTCTTTTATGGGAAGGTGGAGAAGAATAACAACATTGACTCAGCATGACAGTAAAGAAATACAATAAAAAATGACAATATTGATCAGGAGGACAATATAGACTCGTATGGAAACAGAAAAACTGAGAATTTGATTGAAAGATGTTTGAGCCAGAGGCTGTATCTAAAGCAACAGACACAACATTCAGTGTAGCAGTGACTCTTGATTGTGCTTTAAGAATATAATTCAGTGGCAATCTACACACACTAGGTCTTCAGTAACTGTTAGACATTATTATTCATGATTTGGGAAGTGAAATTTGAGACTGCAATTTAACATCCAGTCAACAGGTCTGGAGATCAAAGTCCCTCACTATTTGCAAAGTAGAAATAAAGAAGATGTTCTATGATATCTCTATTCCAATCAATATAATCAGACATGGGATAGTACAGAAAACTCATCTAAGAAAATGTTGATCATAGGCAGAAACAAGACTATTCTTTAAGAAATAAATATCTTAAGAAGGACTCTTTGCTGTGGATCTTTATACTGGTGAACCACAGCAAACTGGAGAATACGTTCCACATTTTGGGATGAAAATGTCATTATGAAGCAAGTACAGATATTGCAGTTCGTTATGGTTACCTATAAAAAGCTCTGCAATTTGTAAGGCTAGAGAGAATACAGAAGTCACTAGCCACATGTGGCAATTTAAATTTAAACATAAGTCAAGTAAAATTAAAAATTCATTTCTTCAGTTGCATTAGCCACATTTCAAATCCACAATAGACACATGCAGTTAGTGGCCTCCATATAGGAGAGGGCAATATAGAATACTCCATCATCACCAAAAGCTCTAGTGAACTGCACTGGGCTAGAAGGAATTAGAGGCTAACATAAGGATGCCAAGTAAGAAACCCTGTAACACTGTATTTGAGAAAGAGAGTGCTCATTGGTTACAAAGGGGCCATATAATTCAACCTCCAAAGGGGAAAAAGGAACCTTGGGTTCATACTCTCCTAGCCTGGCTTTCAATAAATAGAGTTAAAGTGTTCTTAATGCCCTTGTGCCCTCTGGGACCTCAAAAACTAAATGTGTGTTTTCCATAAAATATTAAGTCAAGAGAAAGTAAGACAGCACACTTAATGTGAAATAAAGTTCATATACTCCTGTTTAAACACAGATTAGAATTTCTGTCAGAACAATGCCAGTGAAAAGTTGACATTCTAATTAATACAATTTACATTATAAAGCACTGAATATCTTTATCTTGCTATTATGAAATGCCCTCTTTAAAAAAAATTGAAACTCTACTCAACAGGGAAATGAGTACTAAGGACAGCATATAAAAACCCATGTACAAGAGAGGTGGTTAGGGTCACTGGCATTTTTACACACCATCGACTCAGGTCTCTAAAAAAGGGAAGCAATGCACTCATCCTCTACCACACAATTTTGTCATTCTTTATCATCTGCAAGGCTATCTGCACGCAGCAATAGGATTTTAAAGCTGTTTTTCTGTTACATAAACATGCTGCAAAAAACAAACACCAAAACCTGAAACATTCTCTTTCCCCTCTTTTCTCCCTCTCCATCTCTCCCTCCTCTCTCTCACTTCACATCGTAGAGGACAACCATTCTGGAACCCTGTGAACTTGCATACAGGTAGCACTCCCACATAACGTTTATTCAATCCAAATTCTGAGTGTGTAAGAGGGGCAGAAAATCAACCCCACAGCTGGGTACCCAAGGATTCATGTTCATTGCCTTTGTCAATTTTATGCTATCGGTGAAAGGAATAAAGATGAGATCCTTACAGCTTGAATTTTCATTTCCTACGACACGTGCTTTTTCTTCATGCTTTATCACACTCCACTACTTAGTTTCCACCCCTTCATAATTGATATCGGCCATTTGAAGCATTCAGTAAAAACCTCAGGAGGTTCATCGAATGTCCCCCAGTCTATAATTCTTGCTTTTAACATATTCAGAAGCAAATTCATCTGAGTGTTTTCCACTTCCCCTCCATGGTTTTCTCTATGCACAGGGATAAGTGTAATGACAGTTGTATTAATTATATGCTGAAAAACCCACATAGCAGCAAAAATGATGGAGATCATCATTTTAAATATTTTATTAAAATAGCCCAGTGTAGAACAGATAATGTAGACCCTCTTGATAATGAGAGGTTCATTAATTTTACAAGAATTCTAGAAAGCTTAGAACGGTCATCAAAATCATCTCTTTCATTTATTTGTTTTTAAGAAAGGGAAAACCTTCAGTTGTTGCTTTAGAGAACAAGGGTCTAATAAAATTTTCTAAGGTATTTTTAAATAATTACTTCTTCCAGGAAAAGCTTTGAAAAGGTAGCTTGAAACAGAGATGATTTAGGTTTCATAGTATTACTTGAAATGCCTGTAAATTTTCATCTTCTGTGACCCATTAAAACTTGGTTTCATTGACATATAGTAACCTTTGATAAATAAAATTGATATTTCTCATAAACAAACAAGCAGTACATTCAAATCCTTTGATTATTGACAGCAAGAACAACACAATCTTGCCTACCAAGTGTGTCTCCAGATACAGTTTAAGGCCATCCATCTCTGCTTTAGGGGGAGTCCAGTTCTCTGTAGTTTCCATGGCTTCATTTAACCAGTGAATGAATTCATCCAGTTTGTTTACAAATCCCTTGTGAGAGGAAAGAAAGGGGGAAAAAAGGGGCAAGAAAGGCATGTTAGTTGGTTATTCTGTAAAAAGCCAATATTAAAAGTTCCAAATTTTATCCATGATCAAATCGATCCCACCACACTCCCATCCTAGTTTCATCTTTGCTGTAATGGAATTTCCACTATTCCTGGACCCGAAGTCTTATCAAAATGGGAAAGAAATTGTCAATGCTTCCCTCTCAATTTTTCTCTAGAATCACTTTTCTGAGGAATTTGGATTGGATTGTGGGGTGTCACTGTATGGGTGACCTCAAAACATGAAAACATTTCTGGTGTCTGACAAGCATCCCTCTGCCAAAAAATCAGGTCAGGTCTGCTAGGAACACTCATTGGCTTTGGGGGATAAAAGCATTCCTGTAAAATGGTGTTCTTCACCCAGAAGCCTGTGGAGTTTAGTTGCCATAGCTGAACTAGAAATATATTTCAAAATTACATAAGTATTTACAGGTCCTGGGATGAGTTCTGTCCACAGCCCAAATGTCTGTGTCTGAGCCTGTGTGCTACAAAGGAAGGAAGCGTAGAAAGTGGGACCAATGAACAAACATAAATACTTGACTTCGGGTATGTACAGACATAAAGATATATTCTTGGCTAGAAAGCACAAATCACAATAATCTTGCAATTTTTCAAATAGTGGTTATAAAATTTTATTGACCATTTAAAAAAACACATCTGTAGAAACAGAAAATATTTTGAAAATATGAAAGCCCAACTGCAAATCTAAGTGAAAGAAATGGGGCTGGGCTCCTGCTTTCCATGTCTGGGTAAACAGCACCACCTGGAGGTCATAAGGAGCAAGGGCAGGCTTCCACACATAATTAGGAATGGGTTGAGATGCCATTTCCCTACTAAACTTAACCCATTCTTCAGATTTGCCTTTCAAATAATCTTGATTAATATTTTTAATGCTTAACTGAGGATGTCCTGAGACTGAAGTGGAAAGAGGTAAAAGTAAATATTTTTTATAATGCTTCTCACAAGCTAGGTTTTGCCACTAGGGTTTTTCCTAGATAATATTTTAAGATTCATAACCCTTTAATTCAAGCAATTAGATTACCTCAAAAAAAATCATAAGAAAAAGAGAAAATGGAATTGTGGAGAGTGGTAAGTAAAAAGACAAATAACACTCAGGAACACAAATTGTTTATTAGAGGGGGACAAAGCAGAGATGTGGGCACAGAATCCCATAGAGTCAGATTATACCATACTGCCATGCTCTGGTGGGTTGCCAACCTTTTTAGATAGAGTTCAGTCTATCATCCCACATAGTGGCATATCATATGGTTTCCCATATTCATACATGCTTCCAAAAGCTTTTCCTGTTGAAAATCTCTCTATTGTACCAAATCTCTAAGGACAGTCACACCCAGGGATACATATCACAACCAGATTTCACAAATGCAAGATTTCTCATTTATATTCTTTCAAAAATCTATCCCAATTGGTTAGGTTTGATAAAACTAATGAGAAACATCATCTTAGAGACATCATAATCACAAACTGAGACCTATACAATTGCAATTGGCTGAGCTGGGAGCTATATGGTAGTTTAACATGCCTCCAGTCCTAGACTCCAACCCTAAACTGATTGATAAAATCATTGAGGTTTCTGTTGGTCATCACTCAGAAGATTTTCTTCCAGGTGAGGTGAAAATATGTCCAACAGAGAAGGTTTCATAAATTTCATACAATGTATTCCCTTACTAAGTGAATTTTCTGGTGATCTACCAAACTCAGCCTTTTTTTCTAATTTTCTCATATTGCAACTCTTTCCAAATGCCAAGAATCCATGTAAGATCATTCATTTTGCCCCTTCTCCTATCTTTAGAGTATCAGTTTGTCTGTTCTTTCGCCTTTCCTGCATTTGCATAAATTTGAGAGTTGCTTTGTTTTTCATTTCCTCCCAAATACTTGACTCTTTTAATATAGAAGTTACACTTATTCAAGCTCAGTCTTCTCAGCAGAGTGTCCCATCTGTTCAAAATGTTATTCCCCAAACTCCTTTATCTGGTAGACTACCTAGGGCTCAGAATATTTCACAGGTTCATATCTGACTTGATGTTTATGATAGATCCCTTCAGATGTGTACAGTAAATCTGTGAGCAGAAATAAGGGCAGAGTCTGTTGGAACTCCAGTCCTAATTCTCGATACTCTCATAATTAAAATTTTGGTGAAAACTTAAGAGACCCTTTGCTGACCAGATGGACTTACAGAAGTATTGCCTGTCATCTGTGGATGCTAGTCAGAAAAGTAGAATTTAGATGGTTTATAAATGGGAGATAAAGATAGTACTTTAGACTTCTTACAGCATTAAATAGTTTTTACTATTCTATTTAGAATTGTGTTGTTATATCTGTACATATAAATTGGTTTGGGGAGAAAACTAAGTCAGAAAATATATTATTTAGGGAACAAGTGGTTAAATCCAAGAAGATAAATAGTGAAAGACGTTATTTGAAATGTAACTAGTTATAAACCATTCATTATCTTCTCCCCTTCAAAAACAAAAATAACCTGTGTGTGTATGTCAGTGCATGGTTGCTTCATCATAAAAGGTTAGTCTCAGCCAAAGAGTACTAAACAATGTGTCAGGTTTCCTAACAGAACCATGATTACATAGTTAGCTGAAATCTGTGAGATGCAGATTAGACAAAACCCATTGGTCCTGGGTGAACATTTCTGGATGGCACCTCTGTGTATCCCAGGCAGATAGCAAAACAAGGCTGTCTGATATAGGGGAAACAGGAGTCCTCTCAAGGATTCTCTCTGGGTTTCTTCTGAATTATATCCCATCCTCACAACTTTTTATTTGTTGTACATTTCCTATCTCTTTTCTTGCCAATACTAAAAAGTTTCATCACTCACAATAGAAACCTGAGAGATCCCAGTGTTCCTAACTTATAATAAAAGCTAAGCACCCCTCCCTTTAGGGAGATCTAGCTTTCCACCTCCCTTCCTGCTTCTATGTGTAGCCTCAAGAATATAAACAGAAATCATGAAAGAAAGCAAATTGGGGTCCATTCAATTCATGATACCTTTATCACATGCTATTTTTCCACCTCACTCAGCCCCCTCTATCTGTGTACTATCAGGTTTCTGTGTATAGTGGACAGTGTACTAGGTACTCTCCCCCTATCATGAGATGTGCTTAGAAAGACCAAAAAAGTGCCACTCTATACACAGACCACGTGGATGTGCAGGTGTGTTCACATTTGGACACACACAACAAATATTTGATGCCCATTTTCAGAAGTTCTGCTGGCATCTTTGTGGTGTGCATGAAAGAAAGTAAGGATAACATAGGAAAATGGAAAAAAGATTTTAAAAATTATTTTGAAACACAGATCAAATCCTAATGCAACAAATATTGATCATTTGTTTATTCATTTAACAAATATTTATTAAATGCCTTCTATGTGTGAAAAAGCACACTGCTAGACATAGCTGAGAATACAAAGATAAATATCATTGTGGCAAAAATTTCAGCAGAACATATAGCATGTCTAAGCCCTGAATTCAAGTAATTTCAATAGTCGAAAAAGAATTTTACAATAAATAAAGAGTTGGGACACTGTCCTGGATATTGTGAAATTATTATTATCTGTATCGGAATTCTGTCTGTATCCAAGTTTGTTCTCATTCTTAGTACTGGCCTACCTGTGTGTGTTTCTAATCTTGTGAATTCAAATTTACTTCTCTGGAAAGTCAGAGGACTATAAAAATCAGATTTTCTTCATGACATAATCCAATGCCACAATTGCACTATGTGAAAAGTACATTTTATGCATATTCTACTCTCTGCCACAGACTGAATTACAAACCATTGAAAGGCTATATTTTAGCCTTCATTGTTCAAACTCCTGCTACTGTATCTGTTCAGTGTCTTTCCCATTTTCTACCAGTGTCTTTATTGTCCCTTTCTGCTGCTTCTTCCATTACTTTTCTTTGCCTCTGTGACAAGCTGTCCAGGAGCACATGGAGGTGACCTAGTCCACAAGATCCTGTTCTCCTGCCCACTCTCATGGATTGTTTCCATCTGAGTGAATCTTTGTCAAACTCCTATTTTATACAGGCTTTTAGAGTCTGTAGACCCTTGTTTGGCACCAAGCCAGGATTCAACCCCCAGAAGAAATCCTGGTCATCTAACTTGGGAGAAAATGGAACAGTGGTTGGCCCTCCTACCACTGGTTGTCAGCAAACCTCCTACTTTCAAATCATTTGCATTTGAAAGTTCCTTCATGAGGGTAAAAACTTACTGTTAAACTTTCTAAAACATCAATCTCTTTAAAGACTAAGAAGCACCGTGAAAGTACATGCAAATGTATACTTACTGGTTTGTGAAAAATAATTTGCTAGAGCCTTTGGCTGGCTAAAATACACTTGAAGATTATTTTCACAGTGAACATTTACAGTCAAATCTTGCAAAGTGCTACACTCCCCCAACAAGTTAATTACTCATTTCTTTTCCTAACTCTTTCTCCTCTACAACAAGCCTTGTTTGGTTAAATATAAACTGTCTGGGTGGTCACCTTTGCCCTCTGGCAAGGCTGTCATATGGAGCTAAAATAAAAGGAGGGCCTTCCTTGTGCCATATATGGGGCCAGGGAACAGCCACATAGCAGAAAACAAGATATGGCCCCTGCCTCATAGAACTGAAAGTCTAGGGGGGGATTTTTTAAATGGGATTACATAATTATAGACTAAAATAAAGTGGAAAATTCTGTCTCTACAAGAGGAAATAGGAAGTATACAGCAGGAAGTAAATGCTGTGTTGTCACCAGAAATCTTCGAGATGGTGTTGATTATGGTCATTTTACAGATCAGGAAACTGAGGATCAGAGAAGGTAAGTGACTTGGGATTTGAACATGGATCTCACTCCGAAGTCTATTCCTCCCACAGTACCACACCACCCTCTAGAAACAGTGTTCCTGCAGACAAATTATGAGACCCAGGTCATGGAGAAGTAGCATTTATTCCCAGTTTTAAAGTCTTGGCACTAAGATAGAATTATCTGAGTCCTAAGTCTCTTACCCTTCTCATTCACTATTTTCTGTTGTTTTTTCTCAAATGGAATTTGTGATGAGACTAAATGCTTAACAAGAAACACATTTATTTTTAGAAAGCAAAGATTACTGTAAAGTTCACTTCTAAGGCACAGAAAATTTAAATGAAAAATTTAAGGGAGTTACGTGCTTGAATGAGCCCATTCTACCAGTGCTCAATTACAAATGGGCTTGACTCAGTTCAATCACAGAGGAGATGGCCCTTAGTTCTCAGAAGGCAGTTGAGCCACCCTCTTGAACTGCTAATTCTTTTTGGTATTTGCTGTTTGGAAGTATATGTGAATGTGTGTGTATTCATCCTCAGAGTAATTCATATTTATTAGTGGACAGAAAAATTAGGCATGATGTCTGACTCAGTCTAGATCAAGTTAGCTGCCTCCACACAGAAACATGCTGAAGAGTATCAAAAAAGTGAACTATTTTCATTACATTTTATGTATTTATTTATTTATTCATTTATTTTTTAGAGACAGGGTCTCTTTAGAGATAAGGCTAGAGTGCGGTGGCATGATCATAGATCACTGCAGCCTCCAACTCCTGAGCTCAAGGATTTCTCCCGCCTCAGCCACCTGAGTAGCTGGGACTACAGGTGCACGCCATCACACCCACATAATTTTTTTATTTTTATTTTTTTGTAGAGATGGGGTCTCACTATTTTGCACAGGCTGGTCTCAAATTCCTGGCCTCAAGTGTTCCTTCCACCTCGGCCTCCCAAAGCAAAGGTATCACAGGCATGAGCCACTGCACCTGGCCTATTTCACTATATTTAAAAAAAAAAAAGTCAGCATCTGCTGTTGAACCTTTTAAACTATTATGCTCTCATCTGGACAATTCTAGCTGAAACAAATAACCCTCAGATAGTACTCACTATGTGCCAGAACCTGTTTTAAGTACTTTGTACAAGTAGATCATTTAAGTCTCATAATGGCCCTGTGAGGTAGGTACTATAGTCATCCCCATTTTACAGATGAGAAGAGTGAGGCCCAAGAGGTAAGGAAGTCTGCCCAATACCCTACAGCTAGAAGGTGGCAAACTCAGTACCTGAATCCAGAAAGCCTCACTGGCACCATATGAAATCATGAACAGTCAGCTGATTTAACAGCTTGACCATGTCCCTTGCAGGAATCAGAAGAGAAGAACTAAATGAGGATTAATTTAGGGAGACACGGGAGGGTATATTAAAAGAGGGGAAAAAGTGCTCATCATGAGCCAGTATGGATAATGTTAAGAAAACAGTTGCTACAGCCAGACAAAACTGAATTTGATTCATTTAGTTTGTACCTAATGACTTAATGTCTCTGAACCTTAGTTTCTTCACCTGTAAGATAGGGACAGTAACATTCATCGTGGGATTACATGAGGACTATAGGAAAAATATAGTTTAAAGCCTGATGTAAAACAAGGGCTTGATAAATGATTCTTTAAAAAATCATTTCCTAATTAATAAAAGTTCCAATTTGATCTTTTATCTCAAAATTTTTTTATTATTCACTAAGTCTACAGCACTGTAGTAGGTGCTGGCAATGAGATGGATTTTAAAAGTTCCCACACAGGCCGGGCATAGTGGCTCACACCTGTAATCCCAGCACTTTGAGAGGCCGAGGTGGGCAGATCACAAGATCAGGAGATAGATACCATCCTGGCCAATATGGTGAAACCTTGTCTCTACAAAAAAAAAAGAAAAATACAAAAATCAGCTGGGTGTGGTGGCGTGTGCCTATAATCCCAGCTACTTAGGAGGCTGTGGCACGAGAATCACTTGAACCCAGGAGGCAGAGGTTGCAGTCAGCCGAGATTGCTCCACTGCACTGCAGTTTGGTGACAGAGCCAGAATCTCTCTCAAAAAAAAAAAGTCCCCACACAGTCACAATATAGGGGGTGGCAGCAAATGCTCTGGGCATTTAGAAGAGGGAGTCATGGCTTTCACCTCACATGGTCAATGAGACAGCATGATGGAGGCAGCATCTGAACCCACAGGTTAGCAAGAATTTCACCACCCAGCTACCCGACCAGTGGATCTGGAGGGGATCACGTTTCTCTACTAACTGTCACAAGTTTCAGAATAATCTGACTTAATTTTTCAAAACAGGCTACATTCTTTGGAGCCTATCTTTACATCAGCAATGGGGCTACCAAAAAATAACAGCTAAAGGACATCATGATCCTCTTATCCACAGTAAAGGTTTGTTTAAGCTCTAAATAAAGTAAGTACAATTAGAACCTTATTTAGAAAAGTAAAATTAGAACCTTATTTAGAAGCAAAATTATGCATTGAGATTTTTACATACATATTTACCAACATATATAATCTTCCGTTCTTGCGCATAATTCTTTATACACAGTTTCTACATACAATGACTAGATTTCGATTTTTGTATAACAGCACTCAAATGCAATTTACCTTTCCCAACCGACTAACTATATACTTCATGTGCCGCCAAGGCCCAGGGGCTCAAGACAAAGTGCTAGAGAGTTAAAAGCTGTGCTTTGGACTCTACTACCTCACTTATATACCCACACTCCTACCTAGAAAATCCAACACAGTATGAGCAATTGACAGAAGAGGAGAGATAGTGTATGCTTTTAGAACAAAGACTGAAGAGAAAAGAAAATGGTTTCAGTCAGTGTTGACTCTGATGCCACCAAAAAAAGTCAAATACTGCAACGCCTAATGAAATATTTAGCTTCTTTTCTAAAGGTTGAATGAGAAGGCTTTAGAATATAAAAATATTCCTGATAAAATTGTTCCAGAATAAAGGTAAAAACTGTTAGTGGGAAAGAAAGAACAGAATGGCATGGAATGGTATTATCTAAAGCTACCCAGGTGGGAAGTTCTATTCTGAACTCAGCATCATGTAGAAGGAATATTACACTGAATCCACAATTTCTTCAAATACTATTTATAGTGGTTTCAACTGGGAAAAGAAGAACCCAGAAAGATTCCTAACTCTTATGATGGGAAAGGGATTCGTCTAACAAATCTAGAGATTTTGAATTCAGTTGCTCACTATGGGTTTATAAAAAGAAATTATCAATCATTCTAAGGGCAAAACAAGATTGGAATGCATATCATCAACGTCTAATAAAAATAGGTATGAATAAAAAATTGGGAATAAACTGTAACAAACAATAGGTTAATATTAATTGAGCACTTACTACACACTGGGCACTCACATAATCCTTACAACAACCCTATGATACAGTATTACTGCACTCTCCATTTTACAGGGAGGAAACTGAAGCACAGACAAAATCAAACACTTTACAAGCTCCCAACATTGTCAGGTATGAAGCTGGGGACCTCTCATTCAGGTAGTACGACTGCCCCAAAGCTTGGCAGACTTCCCCTAGGTGAGACCTTGCTTCAAGCACTCCCAATCCTCCAGAGACACTAGATAAGCGGATCAGATCATCGTTATCTGCCTTTAAGTCTCAAATGAGCACCTGAGATACTCAGAATTTAGGATTATGATAGTTTAATGGTTTAATTGTAGGTTTTTCATATCCAGTATTATAATTAACAATATTTAACATTTAGGTACTATCTACCAGCTATTCTTCTAATAACTTGTGAAGTTATTGAATAGTCAAATTTCCCCCATTGTACAGATGAAGAGGCTAAGGCATAGAGAAGTTACGTAATTTATTTATTCACATAGCTAGTAAGTGGTTATTAAATAGTTTTGTTCCAGGGTCTAAGCTCTGGACTACTGTGCTATATTCTCTCTCTAACCAGATTTGTTCCCACAAAGTCCACAGAGAGAAAACAAAGGACAGTCACATTCTCTGTCGTTCACTCCTATTTTCCAAGCTTCTCTGAGAACCCCAGTTCTTGTCACATAGTTCAACCATCCCTATCAGAGCCCTATTTTACATCATTCTTCCTATACTCTGTGCCCTCTCTTTTCAGCCTTTCTTTTCTTTCTTCCTTGACTATTGTTTCTGTTTTGGCTCTTTTTTCTCTTCCTTATTCTCCAGCCCCTCCCCTCCTTTGTCCCCCACTCCTCTCTTCCCCCACTTCTCTTTTTTCCACTTGCTCATTGTTTCTTTTTTCTACAGTTCAAAGTCTCCTCCAGCCTTCTTAGGGTTAATCAATCACTTTAAATAAACATTTCTGGACATGTCTATAAAGTTTTAGTGAAAAGGGCTGACTCCTTGACACTGAAGTACAGACCTGAAAATGTTGTTTTATTCCTTGTTTAGATTAGCTCTAAATACTTTCCTGATTAGTAAGACCTCCTTGCACATCAAATATCTGGAACAAGAGTGAGTGTGGCTTGATGGGAGTATTTGTAGAATACTAAGATTATTCAAAAGATTACATGTGATTGTTGAGTTGTTGTTAGTATTCTAAATTTCCTCCAGGGACTATATAACAAAATTATTATTCAGTAATAATAAAGTTATTATTTTTGGAAAAAAAAATTGGAATTCCATGTGAAGAGTCCTGTCCATTCTACTTTCGAGTACTCTCTATAACCTAGCAGGTTCTGCCCGTGTCCACTGAGCTGCTTTAGTTTAGCCTCATCAACTGCTTCAGAGTGCTATAGCAGCCTTTTAACTGGCTTCTCTGCTCTCAGCCTTTCAATTGGCAATCATTTTCCACACTGCAGCCAGAGTGAGTCTTCTAAGAAGCCAATCAGATTCTCTCACTCTCTGCATCAAAACTTTAATGACCATTCCATTGTCTTCAGGATAAAGTACAAACTACAGAGCATGTATGTATGATATTCCACTATGATATTCCAATATCATACTGAATGAGCAAGAAAATGCTATGGCCAACTTTCTACCAGACAGCTTCAGGGCGGCAAGTCAGTAAATGCTAACAACTCAACCAATGTATCGTCATGAGAGCCAAGAAGACAGAAAACAGTATTATCTAAACACATCCGCTTGGAAAGGGGTAAAGGAGAAAGAGGAGTTCCCATAGAGATTAGAAGCATAGACCCAATTTTCAAAAGCCTCTTAGAATTCATCTAGTTCAAAGCTCCCTCCACTTTACAGGTGAGGAATCTGACGCTCAGAAAAGGTAAGTAGGCCTGGCATGGTGGCTCATGCCTGTCATCCCAGAACTTTGGGAGGCCAAAGCAGGAGGATCATTTGAGTCCAGGAGCTTGAGACCAGCCTGGGCAATATAGTGAGACTCCATTTCTACAAAAAATAAAACATTTGCTGGGCGGGATGGTGTGCACCTGTAGTCTAGCTCCTCTGGAAGCTGAGGTGGGAGGATTGCTTGAGTCCAGGAGTTCCCAGCTGCAGGAGCTCTGATTCACTACTGCACTCTAGCCTGGGTGACAGAGCAAGACTCTGTCTCTAAGAAAAAAACAAAAGTTAAGTACTTGATGGATAACATTCACTCACCAGTAGGTAGCTGAGCCAGAAGAACTTAGGCGTTGTGTAACCAAGTATACAGACCTAATTGTTCATTTTTACCGTTTTCATAGACATCTTTTAGAAAAGATTTCTAGGGGTCAAAAAAAGTATAGAACTAGAGTTTTTAAGAATAATGTAAAACTTCAAAGTACTATTGGCTTAGCAAATTGAGTACACTATTGGATAGCATTAGGCCAGCTGAAGTAAGGATTAAATTGCCTTTTTTTGTTCGAACTCCATGTGTATGAGTACACATACATGTGTGTATTAAGTTGTTTATTCAAAAAAATTTATTGAGAGTTTACTATGTATCAGAAATTGTATTAGGCCCTTGGGACTCACATATTCATAACCCAGATTCTTCTCTTAAAGAGTTCAGAGCACCGTAAAGTATGAGATGTATGATAATGCAGACTCATGGTTCTCGAACTTTTAATCTCGAGTCTCCTATTCAGAATTATTGAGATCCCCAGAAAGCTTTTGCTTCTTTAAGCTTTATCAATATTCATTTTAGCAATTTAAAAATATATATTAATTAACTAAAAATAATAATATATATTAACATAAATATATTATTATTAAAAAGAACATTTTCAAAAACAGTGAAAAGAATGGCATTATTTTAGCTGTATGCAAATCTTATGAATGTCTGGCTTAATAGAATATGGTTGGATTTCTATTTCTACTTCTGCATTTAACCTATTACAATATCACGTGTTATGGAACTTCTAGAAAACTCTGCTATATAGAATGAGAGTGAAAAAGGCAACTAACATTTAGTATTGATATGAAAATAGCTTTGACCTTGTGGACCCCCTGAAAGGGTCTTGAGAGTCCCTAGATGTGCCAAGACCATACTGTGAGAACCTCTTCCTGTAAATCATCCCAAGTACTCAGGAGCCATTGAAAAGACATTTAACTCACTCTTTGGGCATCAAGGGGGACTTCCTGGAGGAAATCACAGGAAATTGAGCCCTGACAGATAAGTGTAAGTGATTCAGAAAAAGAATAGAGGGGACTAAGAGGAGCAGAGAATGGCATTCCTAAAATGACGCCCAAGAGAGAACAGCTTATTCTGAGAACTCTTAAGTAGCTGAGCCTGGCTAACTCACACTCAAGAGACAAACACGAAACACTTAGAAATGAGGTTGCAGAGTCTGGCCAGGAGCTAGGCCACATACAACATGCTCTGTAGTTTGTACTTTATCCTGAAGACAATGGAATGGTCATTAAAGTTTTGATGCAGAGAGTGAGAGAATCTGATTGGCTTCTTAGAAGACTCACTCTGGCTGCAGTGTGGAAAATGATTGCCAGTTGAAAGGCTGAGAGCAGAGAAGCCAGTTAAAAGGCTGCTATAGCACTCTGAAGCAGTTGATGAGGCTAAACTAAAGCAGCTCAGTGGACACGGGCAGAACCTGCTAGGTTATAGAGAGTACTCGAAAGTAGAATGGACAGGACTAATTGGATTTAATGGATGATGAGAAAGATGTTAGAATCTGGGATGACAGCCAACTTTCTATTTTAGTTGGAGGTACCATTCCCTGAAAGAGGAAATACAAAATTCAGAAGGGGAAATCGTTTTGCAGGAAGATCATGAATATGATATTATGTATCATAAATTTGGTTTCTCAACTTAATCAGTTGAAGCATCTAATAAGACAGCTAGTTGTATAAGACTGGAACTCTATAGCAAGATCTAGTAAGAGAAGGCAACATACAGGCTGTACTAAAGACCATGGGCATAGATGAGATAGCCTAGGAACAGAATGTAAAGGGAAGATCCACTTGTGTCATCTACATTATGAGGCCCAAGAGTGCAATGCACTCAACTTTCTTCACTCTGTCATTCATTCTGTTGTCTGTCTCAATGATTCTGACGATGGCTGTGCCTCAAAATCAACTGTGAAACTCTTTAAACATAAACAGAATTCAGAGAAAAGGGATCTCCTCAAAGTCTCTTAAGGATAGAAAGATAAAGAGCCAACAGCTGCAGAGCACTGGAAACATTTAGTGTTGATCTTGGGAAAGCAAGTATTTGCTGCCACTTTGTGACAAGCTTGCAAGATCTGGTAATAACCAGGAGACAGGATGTTCTAACAGGAAGTACTGTGGCTTGGGAGAGACAGATTGTACTTGTAAAATGAGGGCACTGAGCTGAATGATTTTTCATGCCTTCTGACTGTTAACATCTGAGGTTCTTGCATATAGAGCTTCCTTCAAAGCCTGAGACATTCAGACAACTTGCCCCTCTTCCAATTAGGGAACTGATCTTTGGAGTCTTCCACATACCCTCCCAATGCCTTCTACTCCATTCACTGTATCTGTCCTTCAAGATCGAGCTCAAACGCTCCTCTCCCAACAAATCATCCCAATCTATTGCTGCATTTCCAATATACTTTCTCAATCTTTGTATATTTAGCAGTCACGGGTTTGAGGGACAGTTCAAAACCTATTACAGGCCCTTCCTTTTTCATCCCTTAATATACTGTAATGAATCTACCTCTAGTTAAAGAGTTCTGTAAGAATTATTATAATAAACATATAAATATGTATTATAAATACAGTCGGCCCTCCATATCTGTGCGTTCTACATCCATAAATTCAACCAAGCTTGGATTGAAAATATTTTCTTTAAAATGGATGGTGACATCTGTACTAAACATGTATAGACTTTTTCTTCTTGTCATTATTCTCTAAACAATACGGTATAATAAGTATCTACATAGCAATTATATTAGATATTACAAGTAATCTAGAAATGATTTAAAGCATACACAAGATGTGTAGGTTATATGCAAATATTATACATTTTACATAAGGGCCTTGAGCATCATTGATTTTGGTATCTGTAGGGGGTCTTGAAACAAATCCCCCACGGATACTGAGGAACGACTGTATGTATAAATACCAATTATAAATAAATAAGTATATATTATTCATAAGATTGTTGTGACAATATTATAAATTAGAATGTTGCCTGTATTTGTCTGAACACACATTCATAGCTTAAATTTCCCTATATAAACTTCCTAAGATGTCAAAGAAGTACGTTAACTAAAATTATTGGGCCACTTAGAGGAGAATTATCTCTAATACAATTCAAGAATCATCTGACAAGGCAGGAAGACAAGGCGGAGTCTTACAGAGAAGAGGGTGCAGGAACCTGGGGTGGCCATCACAGGGCCCACGAAGGGGGAAGGGTACCCTTAACCATTGTAGGTGAGAGTTGTATAGGAGGCTGAAGCTTCATAATAACTAAGGTGGCTGAAGGTGGAAGGAAAAAACAAGGTGGTGGCATTTGATGTCAAAAGACCAGTCATCCTATACAAGGAGCTGCTAAGACCTGACCCTTCCCCTCCCACAGTACTAATAATAAGAACAACAATAACAACCACAAAAGCTAACATTTATTGAGTGCTTACTACATGCCAGGTACTATTCTGAGCTCTTTACACATTTTAAGACATTTAATCATGACTCTCGTGGCAGATATGATTTTTAATTCTCCTTTGCAAGAGGAAACTGGAGCACAGAGAGGTGAAGTCACCTGCTTAAAATAGCATAGGTATTGTAACACAGGTGATAAGCTGAGACATGGTTTACACAATATGGCTCCAGAGCCCACATTCATAGTCATCATGCTTCACAACCATCCAGCACCAAAGAACGCCCTCACCCATTAATATGCATTCCTCCAAAAATCTCTTACTATGAATGTATCTTTTCCTTTACTATGGAGTTCCATCTACTACTTTTCTGAATATTCATCCTTTTGGTACCATGAGCAAGGTTGTTTTTGAAGTTCTTCCCAGCCATGTTTCCCTTGTATAAAAGTGTGTCTAGATAGTGAAATGGGCACAGATATGATTTTTCATGGACTCTGCATCCTATTAAGAAGACTCTGGTCAATAGTCTTCTTAATAGGAATAAATACAATGGCATGCACCAAACAATATAAAACTTTAGATGTAATAAGGCTAGGATAAGGAAAATAGCTTTAATGAAACTTTGTGAGGTTAATGTGATTACTACACTACAGAATCCAGCCTGAAACTGTATTTATTTATCTATCTACCTATTTATTTATTTATATGGAGTATTGCTCTGTCACCCGGGCTGGAGTGCAGTGGTGCAATCTCGGCTCACTGCAAGCTCTGCCTCCCAGGTTCAAGCAATTCTCCTGCCTCTGCCTCCTGAGTAGCTTGGACTACAGGCACCTGTCACCACACACAGCTAATTTTTATATGTTTAGTAGAGACAGGGTTTCACTGTGTTGGCCAGGCTGGTCTTGAACTCCTGACCTCAAGTGATCCACCTGCCTCAGCTTCCCAAAGTGCTGAGATTACAGGCGTGAGCCACCGTGCCTGGCCTGAAACTTTACTTTAAAAGAATACCAATAGTCTTCTCTATGCTATAGAAAATAAATCAAAAGCAAAAGTATTTCTGTTAGTTCAACTTGTCAGTTTTATTTTGGAGCTCAGGTAGGAAGAAAAAAGAGAGTATTAGATCGCTAATTATGACTCCCTCCCCACCCACACACACATACGCCTTTCTCAAGCAAATAGTACTAGTCTCCAGAAAAATCCAAATATATGAGTATCATCTATAAATGACACCTTTCCTGTTTTTCTTAAAGAATTAAAAAAAGAAAATACAACTTCCTTTATTCCTAGACAAAACATGAAGGTAAATAGTAAGGCCACTGGGCTTCCTAAAAAGCAATGCACTCAACCTCATCAACCTGAGGATGGAAAGCGTATGAAGCGGATATTACAGGCAGCACCTTTCCTGGATAAAGTTGCTTAATCACCATGCAAAATTCAAGCCTATCATTCTTAGATAGAAAATTCCATAACCTCAGACACGGCCTGACATCATGAATGACCTTGAAACAGAACCCACACTCTTGAAATGATTTCCCCCCATATTGTCTGAACAGAGCACAAGCCTCAGTGCTGATGGGTAATTTTAAGGCATCACAATGACAAGTCTGCCAAGGCAAATGTTTTTAACTGCTTCACTTAGCTGACCTTATTTGCCATAAATTCAAGCTAATCCATATCTAATTCTTACTGGGTAACTCACTTGTTTACTGTCACCACTGGCCTTGGTCTCTTGGCATCTTATAAACTCTAGCCAGGCCCCAAATTCCTCAAGGATGTCTGGCTCTTGTCATATTACAGTGCTAGGAATGCAGCATGAATGGCTCATTCCTCCAGGCTCGTTAATGTCAGAGTCTCACATTCACTTACCATTAGGATCTTCTAAGGGAAATTTGAGTTCACCCAAAGTTCCAAGGAACACAAAGCCAGCCATGTTGAAGTGATATATGCCAAAGAATATTGTACAAAGAAATGAGTGCTTCTCTTAGTTATTTCTCAGTTAGTCTCTCATAAAATTTCAGAACAGAAAAGTATTTATAGGTCATTCAATTCTATTCCTTTATTATTTTTTAAAACTGACGCTTGCGAGGTTACATTTCCAAGGTCACGATGCTACTTAGGGGCAGAATTAAGGTTCTTACCCTAGTTATTTCTAATATATATGGTGCTAATTCCCTAGATTCATAGGAAAAGTCACAATAATAATAAAACTAATATTTATGTAGCCTTTAGATTTACAATGATCCCTTTGCTCTTTATAGTTTCATACAATAATCTGAGCAAAGGCATGACAAACATAATTAACATCTCATTTTGAAGACTAGAAGACTTATACAACAAGCTTTAAGTAACTTACTCAAATTTTCATAATTAAAATGAGGGATTGTGAACTGAGCCCAAAGTTTAAGTTCTATATCCTAGAGTAAATTACTAACTTCTGTCTCTTCTCATTTATAAAATGAAAATATAACAGTGTCTGCATCAAGGAAGAATTTTTTTCCTGAGAATTAAATGAAGTGATGTACTAAGTGAATAAACCCCTTAGCATTCTGCCCGACAGTTTGCAAGGGGACAAGAAATAACAAAGTTTTGTTTTGTATTTAAATTGTTATTTTTCTGAAACATCCTACCAGCAACACAAAGTTATGACTTCAGGATTAAAGATAAAGAATAATTCGCTAATGTTCCAAGAATCATTTTAGTGGAATTTAAAAATGCAACGCTAAAAAAAAAATAAATAATAAAAATGCAATGTTGAGTTTATCCATCTTTTGAGTTTCATCACAATAGTAATATTTGCCATCAAATGCAGTTAGGCACTGTTATCTTAATACAAGATATTATTGCATCATAACCTTTCCATATCAAGAAAATTACAAAGAACTATTTTCATCTTGACGTTTAAAGCTGCAAACAAAAGGGCAGATCATCTTCCCCATATATTTCAGAGGCCAACAGCCATATGCAGTGACTGGATACAGCCTCACGGTGGTGCTAAATCATCACTGATAACAACTCAAGACCCACTGAAGGCTCTACAGAAACCAAACTGAGGCAGGACTGAAACATTTCTAATGTTAACCAGCAAGGAATTTGCTTTGGATCCCTACGGTTCTTCTAGACCAACCTTGCGCAATGATCCTGACATGTTGTCTCAACAAATCCATTAGCAATGTTAATATACAGTTTTTGTCCTGGCATTGCAACAAATAAAATATACACAAAACATTTGTATTATCTTTAAAAAGAATTGTGCAGCCATACCTTTTAAAATGTTATGTTGGCTTAGAATTCCCAAACTGGATTTGGGCCCCATTCATCTACCGTGTATCTTAATTTTATGTATGCCTTGGAGACATTTGTTAAATTCCTTATATCTCCCAGCCCCCAAATTTCAGCTTGAAATTTCAACTCTTTTGACTCCTTTCCTCTTCTACTCTCCTATTTAAAAGAGCCACAAAATTTTATCAATTTGCCCTTTATAATATCTCCCACCTATCTATTTCTTTCTTCAGTCAGCTTCCAAACACACAGTTCAGACCCTTTTACCACATGTCTAGGCTATTTCAATAACTCTTAAGATTAGGCTTAGAGGAGATTGCACCACTGCACTCCAGCCTGGCAACAGAGCAAGATTCTGTCTTTAAAAAAAAAAAAAAAAAAAAGATTAGGCTTAGAGGACTACCTCCCAACCACAACTGTATATTACAATTGCTTGAAGAACTTAAAAAATACCCAGCCCCAGGGATTCTGATTTAATTGGTCTGGGGTGGATACAGAGGTCTTTTTATTTTTTTAAAGCTTCCCAGTGGTTGTAATTTGCAGTCACAGTTGAAAACCTGCTGGAGGTGTGCCCAGCATACCACAGTCAGATTAACCTTCTTAAACTACCAACTCTCTGGGCCAAACATTTTAAGTAGTTTCCCATCTTCGCAAAGATTGCAAATTAGTGACTTAAAGGCCAACCTATCCCAAAGATGTGTTTTTATTTGACCTATTTAAAAATTGTTCAGACCCAACATCTAAAAATTGGGAGATGTCACATAAAACCCAGATTTCTTCCTTCTTTTTAAAAATTCCAAAATCTCGGCACAAATGGCCCACATTCCCATGCAACTATCAGCTGGAGCTGAGTGGTGGCTGCCCTTAAGACATGCCACATATCTTCCAGTTGATTCAGTCCCATCACTCCCCATTTACAGCTGGCTTTATGATTCATTTATACTATCTTCCTGGCCTCTTAATTTTAGTTTGTAGCCCTGATCTAGAGAATAAAGTTCAAACTCAATGATATGTTCACCTACTCATTCCCTTAACTACTCATTTATTCATGCATTCATTAGTATTGATTTTGTGTCTATGCTATGCAAACACTTGGAATTCGAAGTCCCTCATATCTTGGCCCTATTCTAACTTCACATTCACCTTCCTCTAACAAACTTATTTCTAACTAGTAGTTAGTTTAAGAGACATCTTCCTCCCAATACTCATAGCTTAGAGGCTTATTTCCAAAACGCCTTTGAGGTCAGGTAATGCTATGTGACAAAGTGGGCCAGTGGGATGTGAGCAAAAGTGGCATGTGTAGCTTCTAAGTCGTATCCATAAGAAGAAACGTGGCTGCCCTCCATTTTCCCCTTCTTGTGAGCTAGAATGCAGACACGGTATTGGTGGTGAGCCATAGAAGAGCAAGAGGGAGAAGCAACCTGGACCTCAGGATGACCTTTATCTTCCCTCGACTGTCTGCCTCTAGGTAAAAGAGAAAGAGACTTCTATCTTACTGTATTTTGGAGTCTCTTTGTCTATAGTAGCTTAGCCTATACTCCAAAACACCAACGACTTCTCTTTACTATTACCCAAACATACCTTGAATATTCTTGCCGTCCACCCTGGCATATGCAAAAGTTCCTGTCACTAACATTATGCCTCCTCAACTCTGCTATATAAATTCTACTCATCATTCAAGGCCTAGATCAAGTATTCCCTCTCCTGTGATGCTTCATCAAGCTACACTTGTATTATTTTCTTTTCTCTGTTCTCCCACTGCATGAATTTTCACCCGGCACTTACCAAACATTGTCTTATGTAATAGACACAGAGCCTTGAATTATGTTGCTATATCTACCACAAGTACTAAGTCCAGGACCTAAAACAAAATTTTAGATTGTGCATCATAAAAATTAAAAAGTATTCAGAGTTTCTACAGTATTAAACTTCTATACTTTTTGTTTAATAATTATGTGCACTGTCAACTCTTGTTCAGTCTGTGATCCTTTAGGATTCTTGAATCTTCTCATTTTAATTACAAAACTGAACCTACCCAATTCTTTAAGAATCTGGCTTTTTCCTTGATATTTAACTAAATCCTAGTTCTCTTTATTCTTGTATCTAAACAATTCCTTGACTTTTTGGATGCATATTTCAAAGACTCAGAAATGCACTGAAAAGATCAAGGGCTCAAGTTTGAATGGTAATGAAGAGACAACTCATAGTGCCATCATATTTGGAATCTTAAAATCTCTAGGACAACACTAGAGGAAGAAAGTAGAAGATACTCTCAAGGAAGGAAATTTAAAAACAAAATGGGTGACAGAGAGTGAAAACTAGATCCAGAAGAAAAGTAAAGAAAAGCGATGGGAAAGAAGACATCAGGAAGAGAGAGAATACAGAGACAAGAGGAGGACTAGCAACTGTGAATGAAAAAGTTAGCATAAGGGAAAGGCACATGCAAAATGGAATGCCAGTGAAGAGAAGTGGAATTCCATAACCTCAAGATGCTTCCTGATAAGGATATTCATAAGAGATCATTATCAACATCCAAGTAGTGTAGAGCACACTACTATTCCATCAACACTAGGAACAGTGGTGCATGGTGGGTATAAAAGAAACATCAAAGGCAAGTGAGAATTGAATTTATAGCAGAATCGTGATTGCAAGTTACTCTGTGGGTGAATAAAAAAGGATACAGCTGTGTTTCAAATGGGACTTATTTGAATCTCAAATCAAGTAAATAATGGCTAGACAGGACTTTTTTTTAAAAGAGTAGGCTATAATGGGCCATGCGGTGGCTCCTGTCCATAATCCCAGCACTTTAGGAGGCCAAGATGGAGGATGGCTTGAGCCAAGGAGTTCAACACCAGCCTGGGCACATGGCAAAATGCTGTTTCTACAAAAAATACAAAAATTAATATGAAAATTATCCAGGCATGATGGTGTGTACCTGTAGTCCCAGCTACTGGGTAGGCTGAGGTGGGAAGATCAGCTGAGCTCCAGGAGGTCGAGACTTCACGTGAGCTATCATCATGCCACCACATTCCAGCCTGGATGACAGAGTGAGACCCTGTCTCAAAAAACAAAAACAGACCAACAAGAACAAAAAAAAAAAAGACTCTCAAAGTATTTTTTTTTCAAGACAAATTCCAGAAGATGACTTCGTCTTAGCCTTGTAGCTGTGTCCTATCCTAAAAGAAAGCCCAGAGTGAGACCCTTAAAATACGGGTGGTAACTACATTGAAATTTAAAAAAAGAGAGAGAGAGAACTCAAAGACCTAAACATAAGACCCAAAATGATAAAACTCCTAGAAGAAATAGAAGAAAACACCGAGGAAAAACTTCATGATGTTGGGCTTGGCAGTGATTTCTCAGTTATGGCACCAAAAGCACAGGCAACAAAAGCAAACATAGATAAATGAAACTACATCAAACTTAAAAACTTGATGCATCAAAGGACACCACCAACAGAGTAAAAAGGCTACAGAATGGGAGAAAATAATTTGCAAATCATACATATAATAAGGTGTTAATAGTCAGAATGGGTTAGGTGTGGGGGCTCATGTCTGTAATCGCAGCACTTTGGGAGGTTGAGGCAGGTGGATTGCTTGAGCCCAGGAGTTTGAGACCAGCCTGGGCAACAGAGTAAAACCCTGTCTCTACAAAAAATGCAAAAATTAACCAGGTGTGGTGGTGCATGCCTGTAGTCCCAGCTACTCAGGAGGCTGAGGCAGGTGGATCGATTGAGCCTGGGAGGTCAAGGCCACAGTTAGCTGTGATCACGCCACTGCACTCCAGGCTAGATGACAGAGCAAGACCCTGTCTCAATTAAAAAAAAACAAAAAAAGAATATATAACGAACTCCTAAAAAAAAAAAAAAAGAATATATAACAAACTCCTTCAACTAAACAACAAAACTCAAATAACGCTATTAAAATATGGGTAATGGACCTGACATTTCTCCAAAGATGATATACAAATAGCCAACAAGCATATGGAAAGATGCTGAACATCATTATTCATCAGAGAAGTGGAAATCAAAATCACAATGATCTATCACTTTACACCCATTACGATGGCTACTATTTTTGTTTTAAAAAACCTAGAAAGTAACAAGTATTGGCAAGGATGTGGGGAAACTGGAACTCTGTACTCCATTGGTGGGATTGTAAAATGGTGTAACTACTTTGAAAAATAGCACGGAGATTCCTCAAAAAATATATATGATCCTCAAAAAAATGATACAGCAATCCAATTTTTGGGCATATACCCAAAAGAACTGAAAGCAGGGTCTTGAAGAGATCATTGTACACCCATGTTCACAGCAGCATTATTCACAATAGCCAAGAGGTGGAAGCAACACAGATTGTCCACTGACAGATGAATGGATAAACAAAATGTTGAATGAACATATGATAGAATATTATTCAGCCCTAAAAAGGAAAGAAATCCTGTCACATTCTACAACATGGATGAACCTTGAGGACATGCTAAGTGAAACAAGCCAGTTACAAAAAGACAAATACTATATGATTCCACTTAGATGAGGCACTTAGAATAGTCAAAATTATGGAGATAGAAAGTAGAATGGTGGTTACCCAAGGACAGTAGGGAGAGGGAAAGGGGAGCTGATATTTAATGGGTATAGAGTTTCAGGTTTGCAAGATGAAAACGTTCTGGAGATCTGTTTTACAACCATGCAAATACTCTTAACACTACTAAACTGTACACTTAAAAAATGGTTAAGATAGCACATTTTGTTATATTATATTTTTACCACAATAAAGAAAACTCAGAAGGACATGATACTTCTTAATGGCTGCTATCATCAGTATGGATGTTAGGATGGGTTCCTCTGGACCCATTCTACCTCTTGGAAAAGAAATGTAAAAATGAGTGCCAAGTTAATCTCGGGGAAAAACTTCTCTACCTTCATATTACACAGGTACTAACCACCACTAAGGACATCCTTAGCTGGCACCAAAGAAGTTTGTTAAATTAGGTTATAGATGTCTCTAGGACAAAATACAACAGCTAAGTCATTGAACTATAATCAAGATGCTCTAATTTGGCATATGAAGACATTTACATCTCTTGTGGACAAACAGGCTCAGCTATGTCACGCATCCATCAATTCCGTATCACTGAGTCCAACTTGACAGTCCTATCTTCCAGGACAAGTTTTGAGAATTTAATGGCACCAAAAGCACAGGCACCTGAATTTAATGGCAGCAGGAAGCCCAAAATGTGAGAGGTGGACCATGCACTATATCCCAAAGGACAGATCTCCTGAAATGCTTCACTGAGATGGCATACCCTGGGCTGCCCTCTGTCAGCTCCCATAGGAATTATACAGCTGTTAACCCAGCATCAATAATTACCCACCTTATACAAGTGGCTACTTACCAACCAGTTCATTTCTCTTCAGGTCATGAGGAAGAAGTCACACTGTTTATTTACTAATCTAGTAGTGGTTTGTGGGCTTCATAAACAGATTATATTTGCATATGTGATTACTGTCTAAATTCCCTGGCATTTGACTATATCTCATGGAGAAAACCAAGTTAGCTCGGGCATCCCAGATGGAATACCAGCTTTCACACTTTGCAGCACTATGACCCTGAGCAAGTCATTTGCATTTAAGCCTGGGGTCCTCATCTGTAAAATGAGACCAATAACAGCTCTTCCATATGCTTGTTATATAAATTAAATGAAAGAATCTACTTCAGATCCTGGCACACAGTAGATGCTGATCAGAAATTATCTCCCTCTCTTCTTCCTTACTCAAGAGGAGGGGTCAGCAAATTTGTTCTGTAAAAGGCAAGAGAGTAAATCTTTAATCTTTTTAGGCCATATGGTCCCTGTCACAACTATTCAACTCTATCACTGTAACACAAAAGCAGCCACAGACAAACACCATGGCTGAGTTCCAATAAAATATTATTTTAAAAAGCAGGTATTGGGCCACATTTGGCTCACAGGCCATAGTTTGCCAATCCCTATTACTTATACCACATATGTCCAGGAATCATGCTAAGTTAATTTTTCACCATTCTGTTTGATTTCATCTGTTCCAGATATATTCTTCCCTTTTATCTCCTTATTGCTTTTATTGTATTTCTTGAACGTATCGGAACAAATGTGTCTGTTTCCATTACTTGACTTCGCTTCTGGCTTTGAATTTTAGGCCTTGAGAAGTTCCCGTAGGTGTTAAGCACTCAGACCTAAGATGCTCTAGTAATTTATTCACACAATGGGTTCTGGGTAAATCAGCCAGAGTTAAGCAAAATCCCCTCAACCCTCAGCAAATGATTGGGAACAGACCATCCCTTGGGAACTCAGAGTTTACTAGGAGTTTTTACTTGTGGAGAGGGAATGGTTACAACTGATTCCCCAGTTTTAAAAATAGTGCCTTAAAATTTTTGTTTTCATTGGCTTATATATGTAAAGGCCTTCTTAAAAAATATATAAGTGCTAAAAACAATAGTGATCACATATGGTGAAGTGAGAATTCAAGATGGAGTGATAAGGAGGAGAGGGGGATTTACTATTTTTAAATGTCTATGATTTAAAACCATGTGACTATATTATCCAAAAATCAATTTTCCCAAAGAATAAAGAAATCTTGGCCAGGCGTGGTGGCTCACGCCTATAATCCCAGCACTTTGGGAGGCCGAGGCAAGTGGATCACAAGGTTAGAAGTTCGAGATCAGTCTGGCCAACATGGTGAAACCCCGTCTCTACTAAAAAAAATACAAAAATTAGCTGGGCATGGTGGTGGGTGCCCGTAATCCCAGCTACTGGGGAGGCTGAGGCAGGAGAATGGCTTGAACCCAGGAAACCCGGGAGGCGGAGGTGCAGTGAGCCGAGACAGTGCCACTGCACTCCAGCCTGGGTGACAGAGCAAGACTCTCAAAAAAAAAAAAAAAAGAAAGAAAAAGAAAAAGAAAAAAAGAATCTTTTGTTTTGCAAAATTAGCCTATTATAAGAAAGATACAAATGTGAGGCGTGGGGACTGACAGGAACCTATTGGAGATTCTATCACAGCCCCATACTCTGTTGCAGTTACTGGGCTTCTGTGTGCCTCCTGCCTTCTGCTCTGTGTGATTCACAGAAGACAGAGTGGAGCACTCTGGCATGACGAGTTAATGGACTCCACTTTCCATTTGACAGAAGTGGAATCAGAAGCAGGATATATTTTTCAGTATTTTATCGTTCTTGGTATCAGGCCATAATTCTCCCCATGAGTTCCACGTACCCTCCCTTGTTTCTCAGTGTGTCCATATTTACATAGTCTTTCTAGCTACTTCAATCTCTCTTGCCACTTTTGCCTTCAAATAAGCTCCAATTTTTTAAAAAAGAAACTTCTGACTTTACTTTCAACTATTGCCCTTTGCCTCATATTGTGTTTTCAATCCAATTCCTGGAAATATTAGGAATGATTGTTTTTTACTTCTTAATCACCTATATCTACTTTCATTCCTTCATTAAGTCTGTTTTTTTCCTAAGGTCTTCATTAATTATTTCAGACAAATCTAAAGGTTGTTGGGTTTTTTTCCCCTTAGTCTTTATTATTCTTGATGCATCTTTTGCAAAAACAAAGCTAATGTCCATTTTATTTAGTATCTCTTTCTCTCTCTCCGTGTATTTGATACCCAAGAATTCTTTCTGTCCCTTCTGATCCCCACAACTCGATCTCTTCCTTGTTCCTGTCTCATAACTGGGCTACAACTTGAATATCAGACATCAGTCCCTCTGCTTTTCTCCATCTAGCCTCCTTCTTTTAGGGAATTCATCTATTTCCAAGTCTTTATCTTGTGGGAGGAATAAAGCAGATGGTAGCCTGAAGCCTGGCTCTGTAACTTATTAGCTGTGCTGCATAGGAAAAATTGTTCGTTCATCTTTCTAAACTCAGTTTCCTCTGCTCTAAAATGGTGATTCGGTCATTCAGTAGCCTTTATTGAGCACTTACTATACACCAGGCATTGTTCTAGGTACATCAGATTCATTAACAGACTAAACAGATAAATATTCCTGCCCTCACAGAGTTCCCATTCTAACAGAGTGACACAGACCAAAAATAATAAATATACTACATTAGAAAATTATATAAAATTACAGAATGTAGGCCAGGCATGGTGGCTCACGCCTATAATCCCAGCACTTTGGGAGGCCAAGGCAGGCGGATCACAAGGTCAGGAGATAGAGACCATCCTGGCTAACACGGTGAAACCCCATCTGTACTAAAAAAAAATTACAAAAAATTAGCCGGGTGTGGTGGCAGGTACCTGTAGTCCCAGCTACCTCAGGAGGCTGAGGCAGGAGAATGGCGTGAACCTGGGAGGCGGAGCTTGCAGTGAGCCGAGATCATGCCACCGCACTCCAGCCTGGGCGACAGAGCAAGACTCCATCTCAAAAAACAAACAAACAAACAAAAATTACAGAATGTGGTGAGATCTGCAAAAGAAAGAAAAAGTCAGGTTACCCCCTTTTTTTTTTTTTTTTTTTTTTGACACCAAGTCTTGCTCCGTCGCCCAGGCTGGAGTGCCATGGCACGCTCCCAGCTCACTGAACCTCCATCTCCCGGGTTCAAGCGATTCTCCTGCCTCAGCCTCCCGAATAGCTGGGATTACAGGTGCACACCATCACACCTGGCTGGTTTTTGTTTATTTAGTAGAAATGGGGTTTCACCATGTTGGCCAGGCTGGTCTCAAACTCCTGACCTCAAGTGATCTGCCCACCTCAGCCTCCCAAAGTGCTGGGATTACAGGCATGAGCCGCGGCGCCCAGCTGGGTTACATCTTTTAAAAGATGGTCAGAGTAGTCCTCTCTGAGAAGATAATATTTTAGCAGAGACTTGGAACAGGTGAAGGAATTATAAATGAGGGCATCTGCTGGAAAGGATGTAGACAAAAGCAGCTGACAATAGTCCTAAAGGCAAGAAGCATGCCAAGTATGTTCTAGGAAAGGCAGTGTAGTGAGCATGGGGAAAAGTCGTTGGAAAGGATGTCAGAGAGGAAATCAGGGAACAGTCCATGTAGGACCTCTGAACACAACGGCAACCCTCTACTGTGGAGTTTTGAGCAGAGGGATGACATAATCTGATTTATCTTTTAAAAGGATCACTCTGGCTCCTCTATTGGAAATAGACTGTAGCGAGAGAAGAATAGAAGCAGAGAGACCAGTTAGGAGGCTACTGCAGTAATCTAGGAAGGAGGTGATGGGGGCTAGGACCAGAATGGAACAGGAGAGAAGTGGTTAATTTAGGATTAAAAACCTACCTTAGAGGGTTGTTATAAGAATTTTACGGGAGAGTTATTATAGGTAAAATGCCTAAGATGCCTTCTATAAAGAAGATGTTAAGTAATATCCTCTCTCATTATATTTTCCAGGCAGAATAGGTTCTCTGGGTCACTATAAGGAGGAGACCAAAGCTAGAGTGTGATAGCCAAGGCCAGTTGACCTGGAGGCTGGCAGCTGCCCTCATCTGACGTAGTAAGGGAGGCTGGCCTGAGGAAGGAACTTGATCTTTTAGCGTCTTCCCTCATATCCCAACTCCAGTATGGGATTTTTCAACTGCCTATAAATCATTTCTTCTTCAAAGTTTCATCATATACTATCTATGCACAGTTTTTAAAAAATTACCTGCACCACCTCCACTTCAAACCAGCTACTCATCCAAATGTTTATTTCTATTAAAGACACACCAGTCTCCAGATGCTGAAAACCTGGCTGCATTTTTGTAGAACTGTGGAATCAAATTGGAAGTTGGTATCATAGTCATCATCTGGTTAAAACATCTCTTTTTACAAAAGATGAAACAAGGCTCAGAATGGAACATGCCAAGCTGTGGGCCACACCAGGCTTTAATCACTGAATGGCTCCTGAATTCTTTCTAGCAAGGTCTAGAACCAGTTTTCTGGACTCATTCACTTTTTCAACACTCCCCTCCCTTCCTCTTGCCTGATCCACATCACAGCAGTTCCTCAGGTTGGCTGCCACAGGCCAACACCTCTGCCCTGGTTGCCGCCATGTCTGCCAGGACCATCTTTCTGTTATTGCCAATTAACCCTTCTGGAAAGACTACTAGGGACCAGGGCCTACACTGCTTTAAGAATGCTGGCTATGGGTTCAAATCCTGGCTTTGTACTTACTAGCTGTGAGGACTTGAGCAAGTTTCCTAATCACATACTGCCTTAGTTTCTTCATCTGAAAAAATCCTCCCTTCTAGGACTTAAGTAGAGTAAGGCATGTAAAACACTTAGTACAGAGCCAAACACAAAATAAGAGCTTAAGAAGTATCAGTTATTACTGTCAGTCCCTTTCAGAGAAGTTGCTGTGGATGCCTGGTGAACAAATTCTAATTGCCTTGGTGTGGCCTTCAGCGCCTTTCCATACTACTATAGGTATGGAAACTTTCACTGATCTCTGATGACAAACCTTCCAATCAAGACAGCTCTCTTTGTACCCCATATCCATGCTCGTTCCCATTTCTACCTCTGTGTTTTAGTTTATGCTCCTCCTACCTGAAACGCCACCTTCCTTTGCCTTTATCTGTCTGAATCCTGTACATCCTTCAAAGCTCCACTTAAGGTTTAGTACTTCACAAGAACTGCCCAGGCAAATTCTAGCTCCGCTGATATTATTACTACTCTACAATACCACAGTTTTTATATTCAGTACTTATTGATCACTTCCTCATGGACAGGAATGAGGGCATTTAGTTAATAGTATGGGCTCTGGAGCAGACTGCATGGTCTCTCAGCCTGTCTCCTCAGCCATAAAATAAGGTTCATATCAGGGTTGTTATGAGGATTAGATACACGAATACTTGATATATGTTAATGATGATTAATATGTTATTCCCGCTATATATTTGATAAATTTTTCCGCTTTGTTTATAAACCTGCATTTTCTTCCTCCAGGTTATTCTATCCATATGCACGATACCTTTATCCTGTGTCTAGCACAATGCTGGTCTCGGAGTAGTGTTCAACAACGAACGGATGTAAAAAAACAAAACAAAACAAAACAAAAAACAAAACAAAAAACAAAACAAAACAAAAAAAACAGGAAGAGTACCCATGGCAGTTACATCAATATTCTCTATCCAATCTGAATGGGTCCTGAACTCTTTCTTCTCCCCTACCTTACAGTTTCCCAGCGAAGGAGAAACTACAACCCCTTTCAGGGAGGCAACATGATACTATAGAAGAAAACTGGACTAAGAATCAGAAGACATGGGTTTGCGTCTCAGCTTCCCACACAAAAGGTCTGTCTGGTTTGTCTGTCTCTGTCTCTGCCTGTCTGTCTGTCAGTCTCTGTCTATCTGTGTCTGTCTGTCTCTATCTAGCTACCTACCTACTATCTCTTTATCTCTCTCTCTCTCTCTCTATTTATTTTAGCTTGAGAAAAATCACTTAAGCTCATGGAGCCTGTTTCCATCTCTATAAAGGGAGAATAATCTGGCATGGCCTGCTTCCTTCACAGGACAGCTGTGAAGATCAAGTAAAAAAAAAAAAAAAAAAATGTATGGGCCACGCACAGTGGCTCATGCCTGTAATCCCAGAACTTTGGGATGCCAAGGCAGGCGGATCACCTGAGGTCAGGAGTTCGAGACTAGCCTGGCCAACATGGCGAAACCCCTCTCTACTAAAAATACAAAAATTAGCTGGGCATGGTCGTGGGTGCCTATAATCCCAGCTACACGAGAGGCTGAGGCAGGGTAATGTCTTGAACCTGGGAGGTGGAGGTTGAAGTGAGCTGAGATGGTGCCATTCCACTCCAGCCTGGGCAATGGGAGCAAAACTCTGCTCAGAGAGGAAAAAAAAAAAAAAGGCATGTGGGAGAGCTTTGCATACCATAAAGTCATATACAAATTATATGTAGCCAGGCGTGGCCATTTATAGGTCATCAAACAAGAAACCATTAACAGTTATCAAGTCAGCTGGATCTACTTCCAATGGCCTCCTGAGGAAAGGGCCATTACCACAGTAATCATAGTGAATCTATTTGCCCAGATGCCTCTTAAAAGATCAAATAATTACTTATACTATGGAGCTCAGTCCTGAGATTTTTTTCTTTTTTTTGAGACAGGGTCTCACTCCGTTGCCCAGGTTGGAGCGCAGTGGCATGACCACAACTCATTGCAGCCTCAACCTCCTCGGCTCAAGCAATCCTCCTGTCTCAGCCTCCTGAGTAGCTGGGACTACAGGTGTGTGCCACCACTCCTGGCTAATATACAGATGGGGTCTCCCTACGTCGCCCAAGCTGTCGGTCCTGAGAATTTTGATAAGTCTGTCCTCAAACATTTCATCATATCTAGTAATTTGTTCAAAAGTACAGATTTAGCCAAAATGTCAACTTCACATCCCAGAGTCCGTGGGTGGTACATGTATAGGTAATATGGTTATTAGCCAGAGTTCTCAAAGAGGAGGAAGAGTAAAGAAAAAAAAGATCCCTAATAAATTAGAAATGTCTGGTCTATTTCTACAAGAAGTTAACATTGGAGATGTGGAATGTATTCTGGAGTCAGAAGAAATGAATAAAGACACTCTGGGGTAACTGGAATAGTCTATGCATATATTCCTGAGCTACTTGTGTGTGCATAGCTATCATTCTATTTAATTTTGTATTAGATCCAAGGGGTTCCAGCATTCATCAGTAGTCATGATAGACTTGAACAATGTCAACAAAGAATTCTATACCAGGCAGGAGCCCATCAAGCTAATGCACTGACAATGGCAATTCCTAGTGATTCATACTCTTTGTCACATGCATTGATCATTGTGCTTTTTCTTTTCTTTCTTTGGAAAATCAGATTTATCAAAAATAGCCATATATTTTACAACAGAGTGTAGAGAGTGTGACCTTCTCCCAGCATTACTTCCAAAACTCAAGTGAGAAATCATTAATGTTAAGAAAACCACCTTACCTCTATTTTTTCCCATATGGCTTCATAGTTGTCTTGGTGCTGAATATCTTGCATCAGTTTCTGAATTAAAGCTGATTTTGTGGCAGAATGGCTCTCATTTTTCTCAGAGGATGAAGGTCTTTCTGACTTCTCATCAGCATACTTTTTCATGCCAGTGAGAGGTATACTGGACTCCTCATCAGAAAGAATGTCACTCAGGGGCCCAGATTCAATACTCTCCCCTAGTGAAGAGGCTATGTCACTAGATGAGCTTGGAGACACCCTGCCTAGGCTTGTATGCTTCTTTTTGACATGATAGGTTGGATAGATCTCAGAATCTGAATTCATTTCAGACAGTTCCCAGTCATCAATATTCTGGATGGTTTCTCCTCTGGGTTTCTGAGGCAGAAGCTTTGTTAGGTTTTCCAACTTCAAAGCCAATACTTCTGTCTGCTTGAGGTGAGAGGGCAGTGCTAGGTATTCATCAGAGCCATACCAGGCCTCCACAACCTGACCATTCCTAGTGACGTGACTTGGAGAGGAGGCATGACCTTTTTTGCTTTTGTGTTTTGAAAGAAGTGGCACCGGAGACATGATGTTGTCTGAACCAACAGAGGATTCACTGCTCTGAGTAAAAGGTGGGGAACTGGATGTTTCTGACTGCAATTGCAATTTGGCATCCCAACTTCTCTGATTACAAGGCTCACGTGAGGATGTGGAAGCAGAATTTGTTTGCGGCCCCTCTATGGCCTTGGAAGTACAAGAAAGCTCTCCATTTGGTACTCCTGAGCTCCTTGTATTTTTAGCTTGTTTGCCTGAACCAGTCCCCCGTTTAGGTGTTCGGCATGGAGGCACCTCTTCTGAGGTCTTGTGTGGCTTTTTAAGTTGAGATTTCTCTTTATAGCAGTCGTTAAGCCTTCCCAGGCTGGAAGAAATTTCTTTAATGTGAAATTTGACTGTGTTTTCAAGATTCCCATCCCCCACCTTGTGTAAACACTCATAAGACTGGCTGGCAGCAGAAGGGCTGTTGGGGTAGGAAGACTGCAACACCAGGCAAAGTTTGGATCTGTCAGGAGGATCTACTAGCGAAGGGGTGCTTCTGCTCATCTCAGGATT
The DNA here is from genome assembly GCF_006542625.1 of Nomascus leucogenys. Lineage (NCBI taxonomy): Eukaryota > Metazoa > Chordata > Mammalia > Primates > Hylobatidae > Nomascus > Nomascus leucogenys. The sequence continues at coordinate 91,699,006 of NC_044381.1, read as the reverse complement.
TAGATCAACCATTTGCTTCTTTCCACCATTGCCTTTCAGATCATTCTTAAATGTTTCCTCTTTAAGAAAAAGTCCTCTTTTTGGCAATGTGGGCTGTGTGGGAGAGTCCTCGTTATAATTAAAGCAATCTCTGATGGTTCGCTTGGGGGTTGCATTTTCACAAGGAACAGGCTGCTGATTCTTTACATCAAGATGGGAGGAGGAACTGGATTCTTGCTTCACAGTCTCAGAGGAGGGTTGAACAGCATTTGTCAGAGCTTCTCCTGAAGATGATGACACCCCCGGTGTTAAGCCTGGTTGCTCTTCGACTGCAGAAGCATTGCCTTCCTCATATCCACCTTTGTCGTCTACTGAGAGAGATACTTGAGATACCTCCTCAGTAACTGCTTCGCTGCCATTGGTAGAGATAGAGTCAGCAGCTACCGTAAGTAACCCAACACTTCGGATAAGCTCAGGAAACTCCTTTTCCATCTCACTGTAGCTCCAAGAGTCAAAGGGTTTGGTTTTGACTTGGCTAGAGGTCATGTCACCTAGCCCACTGAGCAAATCCTCACTTGGACTGTAGTCAGACAGTTCGAATGCAGTAATGCCACAATCCAGAGACAAGTAATTTTGAGAACATTTGATAGTTAATTGTCCTGAGTCATCCACTTCTGTTAGAGAATCAAGCCGGCCCTGAAACAGACAATGGCAATGGTTTCAGTAAATGCAACATCAATTACAACATCAGCTGCTGTTTAAATGAAATCTCAGTACAGGGCACTATAAAGGTCAAATGTATTGGTCCCTATTGCTTCTGGTTTGACATACACAAAGGGATATTAATCAATTACCACATTGCTTTATATAGTATCTTGTTCTTAAACACCTGAAGATTTTTCACTAATCTGGAATATACAGCCTTAACAGAAATGTCAAGATCAAGCCAAAAAAATCCATTCTTGCCTTAATTTTCAACTTAAAAATAATATATTATTCATTTAATAAGAATTTCATAAAGCCTTAAGTAATACAATTTCTGGGATCAAAATACTGTAAAAGTAAAATCTCCATGAATGTCTGTTTTGCTTTTTGCTATCATTCCAGTACCTACCACAGTGGCTAACTCATGGTAGATGCTCTATAAATATTTTTAAGTAGAATAATTAATTATAGTAAG